>NC_133666.1:296320859-296527137 GCF_037893015.1 Macrotis lagotis
AATAATCTCAGAAAGTTTGATGAAAAGGTAAATGCAATATCTGAACCAGAGCATCAAGATTTCTCCAATAAAATAATCTATTGTGTATTTTAAAAATTTTGTATTTCATAAAAACCTGTATGCATACCTGTATTTATTTGTAAGTATATTTATATTTGTTCTGTATGTACACATTTTTTATATTTATACATACATACACTTGCATTTATGTTATGTCCTATTTACAAATATAAAATATTCAAATGCAAGTTTTAAACTTTTCTCTTTAAATGTTCCTAGGTGATTCTTAATCATTTTTTCAGCATTTTTGTTTCAAATATTGACCTTCCCTTTCATTCTTCTTGGGTATTTGAATAATTGCTCTAGTAGATGGAAGATTAAATATGCCCTGTTGTTTGCATGTCTACCAAATATGTAACTTTTGGGGTATAAAGTTTATTCATGTATATCTCTGGGGGGGAAACATTTTAGATTTGGGAGGATCTGAGATACAATTACAAAGGAACAACAGTATTGCTCAGCAAATGACCCACTGTGGTGGCAATACATGATCAATAGGATTGTGGCAAGGTTCCTTTTTAGTCACAATAGTGTGTGTACTCTTGCTCACTGAGATGATTTAATAGATTTTTTTAAAGAAAGGTTTTCATCTCTCAGCATGGGAATTGAAGACTCATACATAGTGAAATTATTCCTAGGTTTAGTCCATACAGTATCAATGTGAGCTGCTGATGAATGAGCCCATAGAACTTCACTATTGGGCAATTCAGAAACTTGACTAGTGTTATTAATGGGCATAGTCCTCAAAGTTGAACCATTTAATTTATTACATACTTGGTGGAGGAGTTGGGTAAATTACAGGTATTTTAAATTGCTTACTATATACTTGAAATGCAAATAAATTTAGTTGCCTTGTCTCATGTCTGCTAAATTAAATTTCCATATAGGTGTAATGTAGTCTTAAACAATGAAAATAGATGAAGACTTTTTCTCCCAAAGTTCTATGTGGAATCTTTTGGTTTCTGGTCCTTGGAGAGGGTAATTATAATTGTGGCAACAGTATCAATGAGTTTTAATGTCCCTAAATCAAACAAAGGGAACTAGAGCAGAAATTTTTCTTGTCTTCAGTCTTTCGGTCTCCTATACAATTGTTCTGTTGATTTCCTCTCATCTCTCACAAAGGCAGAAAGTGAAAACCAAGAAACCAAGGCACATTTCTCTTCTTCATGATTCTTAGTCTCTTCTTTAGCTTCTTCAGACTTAATCTCTTCTTTCTCACCAATCCCTCTCTCAAAAAGGGACCAGAGTTTTTCCACTTATGTTCTATCTCTAACTTGCTTTCCACTGGAAGTTTCTTCTCCAGTTGAAGAGCTGTAAGTGCTGGGGCTTTTACCTGCCTCCTCTCCCTACCCTGCCCTGCCCCAGCCTCCTTTGGAAAGCCTTGCTTTAGTCTATATTTTCAAAAGGGAAGGAGATAGAAGAGGAAGAGGAGGAAGAGAAAGAAAAGAAGGAAGAGGAGAAAGAGGAGGAAAAGAAAGAAGAGAAGTAAGAAATGAAGAGGAGGAGGAGGAGGAGAAAAGGAGAAAAAGAAGTAGTAGTAGTAGTAGTAGAAGAAGAAGAAGAAGAAGAAGAAAGAGGAGGAGGAAGAGGAGGAGGAGGAGGAGAAGGAGAGGAAAAGGAGAAGGAAAAGAAGGAGAAGGAGAAGAAGGAGAAATCTCAGAAAACTGCTCTGTTTGGTTAAAAGGTAAATATGATAACTGAACCAGAGCATCAAGAGTACTGTCAAACAGGCAGAAGCATATCTTTAGCTTATGTATAGTGAAGGTGTTTCACAGTATCCACAAAAAAGTTCTTATTTATAGAGAGGGGGAAACCTTAGCAAAGGACTGTTATTTTGGGTTCCCATGAAATTTCCCCACTATTTCATTTTGAACTATTTTTTTTGAGTTTTGACACTTATGATTTACTGGTTATTTAGCAAATCTATGAACAGATGTGTTGAGTGTATAGCAAAGGATTCTACTACTTTGAGATGTCATGAAATTTCCCCACTCTTTCATTCTGAATTATGTTGAGTTTTGACACTTATGATGTATTGGTTATTTAGCAAATCAGTCAACAGATATGGAGTGGCCCAGAAGGTTCATGATTGAACATTTGCCTTAGGATAGCACAGTGGAAAGAGGATTTCACTTTGAGTCCCTGATTATTCCTGTTCATCTATGTGACTTTGAACAAATCATTTCATGTCTCTAGTTTTATTTGCAAACAGTTGGCATTGGATTAGATAATTTCTAGGGTCATTTGTAGTACTAAATCTTGTGATCACATAATCTGAATTAAAGTACCTTGCAATTTGAAATCCTTTGTCCTTCTGACTGAAGGACCTGGTTTCTATTTTCAGTTCTGTGACTAAATGAATCTTTGTCCTGGGTCAACACACTTCAGTGAATTTCAGTTTCTTTTTTTCTAAAATGAATAAATTGGAGTAGATGATCTCTGAAATCCCTGTCAATTTTAAAACTCAAATTTCTTAATGATCTCCTTTCATCAAAATATCTTTGACCATTTGAAAGAATCTCTACTTAGTTATTTGTCTTATTCTTCACTGGCCATTTCCTAACCTGATATAATTTGAAATTATTGATATAATCAATATAGTTAAGGCAAATCATATGACTCAAAATAATCATTTGAACTATTTATTAAAATTTCCTGTTTTGTTTTGAAAGATAATATGGGTCTACATTTTAAAAGCATGGGTTCTTTTGAATCTAATGAAATCCAGCCTAGTTGGTTTGTTATTCTAGTTTCAATTTCTCTTCTAAGCTCTCTTCTAATCATCTAGCTAGAACCTCATTATGTAGTTCAAAGAAAGTGTAAAAAATCCCAGAAAAACAGATTCATATGTTGAGGTCACCGAAGTCTTCAACAACAGGGAGCATTCATTAGGTACCTACTCTATGCAAGTTATTATATTAGGCTCTGTGAATATAAGGATAAAAGGAGAAACAGTACTTGTGCTCAATGAGCTTATATTTTATTGCCTTAAGAAGGAGCACTAGAATACATTGTATTAATCAAGGAAATGAATTTATCAGTTTTAATTTCTGTCATCAATTCCAATCTGCTACATAGTCTAGAATTTCTCTGAAAGGAAATTTGCATTCCTGTATAATAAAACAATAGCATTGAATTATTATCATCAAAGTTGTTAACCTTGTTTAAACCTCACCTTTGCAAAGTGGAACACAGTGATATTTACTGTGTCAAAGAAGTTTCCTGACTGTGGATTACAGGGTGACCATTTCAAGGGTCATATTTGACATTGGGTTTGTTACACAATTTTAGCAAACAGTAAAGAGAGGTTAATTAAAGATTGAGAATATCTACCTATGATCCTTTTAAGATAATGGGAGCTGTACTGTATGTGTACAAGTGTCTATATAAGCTTCATGAGATTGATCTGTTCTGGAAAAGTTGGGGGTTAAGTCAGTCACATTATTCCACTGGAGAGTTTGCTGCTTGTCAGGATCCTAGAGAAAACATGTTAATAAAGGATCCTTTCATAACCAGTCTCCTCATTTATCTTTTAAAAGTAATTTTTTTTGTACATTGAATTTCCTTCAAATGGGACATATTTGAAATTATTCTAGTTTGAAGACCCTAGGATGCCAGACTTAAACTGTTGCTCCTGTTTCTATACTCATCCCCAAAAGAACTCAGAATGTGTTTTCATCTTTCAAGACCCAATTGAAGCCTCTTAAAATTCCATGAAATTTTCCTATTTCTTCATCTCTGGAACCTTATAGTACTTATAATATGACAAATATTATAACCTTTATAACTGGTTTATATATAACTGAGTTATAACCTTTATAAACTGAGTTAAATTTAGCTTTTCTGTTATTTTAGTTTATCTCAACTAGATTCTAAGCTTTTTGAAGGCAGGTTTCATATTCATATACTACTTTGTATACTCCATAGTCCCATAACCAGAGATGATCAAAAAATGGTGGTTTGCTAACTTTGCCATCTTTGCAATGGTGGTTTATTTACAACTTCACATAAAATTCACTTAATAAAGAACTTTTTAGAAACATTTTGAGATTAAGTAATATTTTCATTATTAAAATTATGTTTGGTGACTTTCATTTTTTATAACAAAAAATTGGTGGATATAATCCCAGACCCAACCCAACAACCTTAAGAACCACAGCAGCCCCCAAACACCAACCATTAATGAAAACTAGTTTTAACAGATAGACAACATTATGCATCCACAACTTGCTCCATCTTTTTTACCAAAGGAAGGGACTTTCATTTCTTAAACCTTTCTGAAGGGATTATATTTTCAGTCATTTTTCAGTTGTATCTGACTCTTTGTGACCCTATTTGGAGTTTTCTTGGCAAAGATACTAAAGTGTTTGCCATTTCCTTTTCCAGTTTTATTTTACAGATGAGAAACTGGAATAAACAGGGTTAAGTGACTTGTTCAGACTTATGCAGTGACTGAGGTCAGTTCTGAACTAATGAAGATGAGTCTTCCTCACTCTAGGTCTAACTATATCCATTTGGCCATCTAATTATTCCCAAGGATTAGATAATCATTATAAATAACACCATGTATGACTTTGTTTTAATATTATTTTCAATTATGTTGTAGCCATGTCTCTGGTTCTTCTCGTATTTCTTCTTATTGTTGCTAACTTTGCCATCTTTATCTCCCTAGGCCATAGTATAGTTCCAGGCATATATTTGGTTCTTAGTAATTGCTTGCTTTGTTTATTGACTACTTCACATAAATTTCATATAAATTTCACATAAATCCTTCCATGGGAAAGAAATATTTTTGGATTAAAATAACAAGATAGGAGCAGCTAGGTGATGCAGTGGATAGAGCACCAGCCATGGAGTTAGGAGGACCTGAATTCAAATCTGACCTCAGATATTTAATATTTACTTAGCTTTGTGACCTTGGACAAATCACTTAACCCCATTTCCTTGCAAAAGTAAAAATAAAATAAAATAACCAGTTGGCTGAGTGGATATAGTGTTGAGCCTGAAGTCAGGAAAATCTGGGTCCAATTTAGTCTTTAATACTTCCTATTGTGTTATTTTGGCTAGACATTTAACCTTTGCCTCTTTTTCTTCATCTGTGAAACTGAAATAATAACAATAATGCTTTTCTTCCAGAGTTGTTGTAAGAATAAAATGAGATAATATTTATGAAGTGCTTTGCAGACCTTAAAGTGATATATAAAAACTAACTTTTTATTTTGGCTTATTCATTTTATATTGTTACAATAATCTTGTTGTGATAGTAAACATAACCCCCCCCAAAAAAAGATAGAGAAACCTCAAGAATAGTGAGAGAGAAAGAAAAGTGTATTTCAGTCTTTGTTCATATTCCAACAGCTCTGTCTCTGGGAGGAATTGCCTTCTTTATCATGAGTCCACCAGAGAAGTTGCTTCACTATTTTTACCACAGTTACTATGTATTTCCCTTCACTTGATTCCTCCCTACTCTCATTTATTCTATTCTCTCTCTCTCCTTTCACCCTGTTCTTGCTCAGAAGTGTGTTGTATCTAAGTACCCTTTCCCACCATCTTCCCTCTCTTTTATCACCTATTTCCCCTTCCCTCCCTCCATTCCCCCTTATCCTATCTCTTTCCTCTCATTTTTCTGTAGGGTGAGATAGATTTCTATACCCTATTGTGTATGTTATTTCCTCTCTGAGCCATTTCTAATGAGAATGAAGGCTCACTCATTCCCCCTCACCTTTCCCCATTCCACTCCACTGAAAAAGTTTTATCTTGGCCCTTATGTGAAATATCTTAGCCCCTTCTTCCTCTCTTTTCCCTTACTCCCAGTACTTTCCTTTATCACCCATTGACTCCATCTTATTATGATATTATACCATTATATTCAGCTCCTTCCTGTGCCTTGTCTATCTATATATGCTCCTTCTAACTGCTCTTATGTATGAGAAAGTTCATATGAGTTATCAGTATCTTCTTCCCATGCAGCATTGCAAACAGTTCAACATCATTAAGTTCCTCATAATTAATCCTTCTCTTCCACCCCTTCTGTGGTTCACCTGAGTCCTTTACTTGGAGACCAAACTTTCTGTTCAGCTCTGGTTGTTCCAATAGGAGAGTTTGAAAGTCCCCCGTTTCATTGAAAATTCATCTTTTCCCCTAAAAAAGGATGTTCAGTTTTGCTGGGTAGTTGATTCTCAGTTATAAACCAAGATCTTTTGCCTTCTGGAATGTCATATTCCAAGCCATACAAGCCCCTAATGTAGATGCTGTCAGATCCTGACTATAGAGCCATGGTAGTTAAATTGTTTGTTTATTGCAGCTTTTAGTATTTTCTCTTTACTTGGGAGTTTTAGAATTTGTATATAATATTCCTGGGATCTTTTCTTTTGCAATCTCTTTCAGGAGATGATTAGTGAATTCTCTTAATTTCTATTTTACCCTCTCCTTCTAAGATCTCAGGGCAATTTTGCTGTATTATTTTTTTTAGGTTTTTGCAAGGCAGTGGGGTTAAGTGGCTTGCCCAAGACCACACAGCTAGGTAATTATTAAGTGTCTGAGACTGGATTTGAACCCAGGTACTCCTGACTCCAGGGCTGGTGCTTTATCCACTGCACCACCTAGCCGCCCCCTGTATTATTTCTTGAAAAATGAAGTCTAGGTTCTTTTCCTGGTCATGACTTTCAGGTAGCCCAATAATTTTTTAATTTTCTCTTCTGGATCTGTTTTGAGGTTGATTGTTTTTCCAATGAGATAGTTCACATTTTTGTCTAATTTTTGATTCTTTTGCTATAGTTTTGTTTCTTTCTGATTTCTCTCAAAGTCATCCACTTCCTTTAGTTCCAGTCTATGTTTAAAGGATTTATTTTCTTCAGAGAGCTTTTTTATTTCCTTTTCCAACTGACCAGTTCTGTTTTTTAAGACATTCTTCTCCTCATTTGCCTTTTGTATTGCTTTTTCCATTTGACCTAAATTAGTTTTTAACATTTTATTTTCTTCAGTATTTCTTTGTATTTCTTTCATAAAGCTGCTGACTTGGTTTTTGTGATTTATCTGCATCACTCTCATTCCTCCAATTAATTTTTCCTCTACCTCCCTTAATTGCTTTTCAAAGTCTTTTTTGAGCTCATTGACAGCCTGAGGCCATTTTCTATTCTCTTGGAGGTTATGGATACAGAACCTTTGACTTTGTCATCTTCTGAGTATGTATTTTGATCCTCCATGGGACCAAAGTAATTTTCTATGATCAGATTCTTCTTTTTCTGTTGCTTTTCATTTCCTCAGCCTATGACTGAGGAATTTTTTTGGGACACCCAACAGGGAACTTAATTCCTCCAAGGTCTTGTGAGAAGCTTTGACTGTTCTCTTGCCTGTGCTCTGTTCTTGCCTTGCTCTTTTCTTGTATTCTGGTATATGGATGACCACAGCCCTCTGCTCTGCCCTGGAGCTATGAGGAGAATCCCTGCTCTGCTATGGTGGTATGGGAGCCCAAACTACAACCTGAATTTGGGTGTGGGCAAACAGCTGAGTCCTGTGCCAAGGAGAGTAGAAAGACCTCTGCATTCTTCCCCAACTCCCTTACCTTCTGTGGGATGGGTGCTCTGGAAGTACAGGCTGGTGTCCCAGATTGCTGCTGCAGGTTCTCATAGCAAGACTGTAAGGCTGGTGCTCTACTCCATACTTACTCTGGTGCAGCAGCGTTCTCTCACCACTGCTTCAGGCTATTCTTGGTGATCCCTGGGCAAAGAGGTCTGGAAACTACTCCAAGGACCCAGGGCCACATGGGCTCTTCCTGGAAGGCTGGTGCTGGTTTGCTGCAGTGCAGCTGGGCTGGGCTGGGCTGGGCTGCACTGTAGCTGCACTGAGGCTCTTTGTAACCTCCATCCTGGTGAAACAGACCTTTCCTGTGGATCTTCTAAGTACACTTGGACTGGGAAATTGTATCACTCAGTCTTTCTGTGGGGTTGTATCTAAATTTTGGCTAGAGTCATAATTTTATAGCTTTTGGAGTTTTTTGGAGAATGAGTTTCTGGGAATTCCTGCCTTCTTGCCACCATCTTGGCTCTGCCCCAGTTTCCCCCAAAGCTAACTCTTATTTATACTTGTGTTTAAAAATTGAATGATAAATGTAGAACCTGTGCTGATTAGACTAATCATTGGTTATCTTTCTTCTTATCTTTTACATGGTAATTATTTTCTGCACTGCCAGAAACCAAGGTCCTCTGACTTCAAATTCAATGGTATTTCCACTATATAATATTCCCATTCAATGATGCTAAACTATTGACTACCTCAGAGTCTCATTTTTTAATATCAGTATGTTACAAGTGTTGTCATAGTTGTGAATCAAAGCATAAAACAACCTAGTCCAAGAAGAATTTAAATTAGTCATGCACCATAACTTGATTGAAATAAGGTAGTTGACAAAAACTGTCCTGATATTTTTATAGTCAAGATATGAATAAATATATTCTGTATTATAGAACAGTTACATCAATTTATAGCTATTAAACAATCATACCCAACATATGGCAACTTGGTGAGTAGTCACTGGTAGTCTGTGATTGGATGCAGTCATTGGTTTTATTATGTTTAATAGACTTTATTTTTCAGCAACTTTAGACTCAAAATCAGGCTTCTTGAATTTGAGAGGAATGTGTACTTGGGAAGGAAAAAACTATTTTTAACAATCTCAACAAGTTTGAACAAGATGAAATATAACAGACAATCATAAAATGCTAAATTCAGTTGAGAAACAATCAACTTTACAAGACTGTCATCTGGATACACCATGAGTTTAATTTGAGACAATGAAAGTGATGCAGTTGTTGAAAAGGCACATCCAGTTTTAGACTTCATTAATAGAAACAATGTGTACAGATTAAGGGAAGAAGTTGTTTTCTTCTTCACTAATTAGAATACATAGAAAATAGGGTTTAGCTGTGGGTCTTATAATTTAAGATGAATGTGAACAGGATAGAATCAAAATAGAAAGGGAGAAATTATTATAGAATCATAGGATTTATAGCTGGAATGATGTTTAGAGATCACAGTCCAAATGAAAAAAAAAAAAACTAGAGTGAGTATATGCTTGGAAAACAGCAGATAGAGCACTGGACTTAGAGTAAGGAAGACATGAATTTGAACCTTCCATCATACTCTTATTACCTTTCTCAGTCTCCATTTTCTTATCTGTAAAATGGGAATAATTATACCTATCTCATAAAGTTATTATAAGGATCAAATGAGGTAATATGTGTAAAGGGACAAAGAAATTTGACAAATCTTGACTAAATAAATAAATTAGTGAAAAAGCACTGTGCTAAGCAGTTGGACACAAATATAAAGTGATAATAATGCTTACCTTCCGGAAGCTTACAGTCAAATGGGGGAGACAACACGCATGAAGTAATGATAATCAAGGAGAGATACTTTGATCTGGAAAGTTTCAGGGATGATGATTGAATCCATAGGGAATACATTAACTTATTCTGTAGCAAATACAGTATAGATTTGATCTGTTTATGCCAGAACTGGAAAACAGATGTGGGGGGGGGGGCAGGGAAGAGGGTATGTCCATGGTGTTGGGCAGATAACTGGTGAGAAGACATGGAAAAGAAAACATAGGATAGCATGGCTGAAGTCCCCTGGATGTAGTGGGTCATCAGAAACTCTCACCAATTAGTATTAGGAGGATCATCAGGGTAAGAGTCTTGTCAGTTCTGCCACAACATATCTAATATAAACCTCTTTTTTTCCCCTTTGGCAAGGCAGTGGGGTTAAATGGCTTGCCCAAGGACACACAGCTAGGTATGTGTCTGAGACTGGATTTGAACTCAGGTCCTCCTGACTCCAGTGCTGGTGCTCTATCCACTGCGCCACCTAGCTGCCCCTCAAGTACCTCATTTGGATCAAAAAACAACTTCTTGTTGTATTTCCAGGCTTCAGGTTTTTTCTGCATCATCCATCTATCAGACAAATTGCCCAAACTTCCCAAAGTATAGGTCTGATTATGCCACTATTTGGCTCAAGAACTTGCACTGGCTCAATATTGCTTCAAGGATAAAAAAGAATAAATGATTGAAAAGCATTTTAAATAATCCATTATATATAATTTTGGCCTTATCATTCACAAAGATGGTGAATAAGTCAGTTAACTGAAAACCACTATTGATCTGCTTTGGTTTACTCCATTTTTTTCTGAATTGGATTGGTTTTCCCTTCTGGGTTCAACTCTACTGGAAATTGTTCCCCTGTTCTTAGAAACTCAATATATTAGACTATTTTCATGAACAACCAATTGGTCCAGATCTCTGTAGCTCAGAACACCTGGGCTCAAGCAATCCACCAACATCAGCCTCACTGATAGCAGAGAAAAGAGCACAGGTATGCACCATCATGCCTGGCAATATGAAACTCTGAAAACTACGCTGCTTCTCTATGATTCTTTCTGGTTTTCCTGTTTGTTCTCTTCTGCATATTCAAAAAATGTTTCAAAGTCCTTTCAACTCTTTCTTTCTTTTTCCTCTCCCTCTTTACTGTTTTACTCTATTTTATCCTTTCTTCCTTCCTTCCTTCCTTCCTTCTTTCCTTCCTTCCTTCCTTCCTTCCTTCCTTCCTTCCTTCCTTCCTTCCTTCCTTCCTTCCTTCCTTCCTTCCTTCCTTCCTTCCTCCCCAAATGGGAAAAAACTTATAAACATATTAACATGTATACTAAGTCAAGCAAAACAAATTTTCACATTAGCCACCTCTGAAAAATGCATGCATCATTCTATTAAACACTTTTCCTTCCTTTATTCCTAGACAAAGAGGGAATATTGACCATACCTACAACAGATGCTGCATTCCTTCTACTAACATCTACACAAATTAAGCCACATTAGAATGGAAAGTAGGAACAGAATGCATTACAGTTCTTTAAATCCATAGTGGATTTCTTCTAGTCTTTTGACTATGGGTTAAACATTTTCCATCCAATTGTTTAATATTTTTGTCGAGTTTATGAGTGATCTGAAAATTTTACATAACCTATAAAAAAGATTTGCTTCCTATTATCCAGGAGTTCATCATGCATAGAAAGAAAAGAGGACCTGAATATTTAGTTATATATATTTACTGAACCTCTAAGCTTCATAGAATGCTGAAAAAGATGTAAAAGATGATGTAGAGGAAACTAAGGAAACAGAAAGTGTGATTTAGTCTTAGAAATTTTGAAAATTGTGAGTGAGCATTTTGTTTGATTTTACATCCGCATCTCTGATTTCTTTCCTTTTTGCTAGAGTCAGACATAGCGGGGCAGCTTAGGTTAGCATTGGGTCTGGAATCAGGAAGATTTAAGTTCAAATTCTGTCTCAGACACATTCTAGCTGTGTGACATTGTCAAGTCATTTAGTCCTGTTTGCTTTGGTTTTCACTTCTGTAAAATGAACTGGAAACAAAATAGCTAACCACTCCAGTTTCTTTGCCAAGAAAATCCCAAATGAAGTCACATGGAGTCAAATATAACTGTACAACAATAGCTAGATATGATAGAAAGGACTCTGGGCTTTGAATTAGAAGAGCTGTATTCAAATTCTATCTCTACTTATAGTTGAATATCCTTTATTTCATTGGACTTCAATCATTTTATCTGTAAACTGGGGAGAATGCCCATGTTGCCTATCACAAAGACTAATTTCAAGGACAGTACATTGAGTATTTCTATTTATAATCCTATCCACTTCAGTCATCTGCTTTCTCATTCTGTGAAAGAAGCTCTTGAAGGTTATAAAAAATGGGAATTTAAAATTGTTGAAGATGATAATTAATCCTAGCAACTAATTTGTTAGCTGAGAAGCATAGGGATTGAAAACTTATCTATTTATATCCAGTTTATAGGAATGAATAATACCCTCATTATATACCCAAGGGATAAATTATTTTAAATACTGCCAGGGAATTGTTTTCTAGAAACTAGTTTTATACTAGAGAAATAACTATAACTAAATTATAGTCTAAATTCTTATTTGTGAGTTTTATTCCTTTTCAATTTCATTCAACAAATACTTTCTTTTATGAAAGTCATTATCCTAGAGGCCAGAACTCTGTTCCTTAGCAGAATAGACATTGTTTGGGCATTGGGGAAAAAACTAGTCTTTTAAATATTGATTGATGGTTTTAGCCTATATCCTGATTTGGAGGAAGGGAGATGGATAAGAACTGGTGTGTGTATGTGTGTGTGTGTGTGTGTGTGTGTGGAGAGAGACAGAGAGAGAGACAGACAGAGAATCATATAGAGGCAGAGAGATAAGAGATAAATAAAAGAAATAGAACAGAATTTTATGGTCTCTGTTTACAAAATTATATTACTTAAAATGAGGTGACGTAATCACACATTTTTGAAGTAATAAGATAAACAATTGAATTGTTAAGAAATGGTAAACTTCTGAGGAAGTTACAATCTTATTGACAGTATAGAATGAGCTGATTATATTGATCATCCGTTTAATAACAAAAATAAAAATTATATCTCAGGTTTATGTGGCACTTTAAAGTTTGCAAGGCTCCTTTGCATACATTATCTCATTTATTCCTCAAAACAATCTGGTGAGGCAGGGCAGATAAAATATTTTTATAGAAGATGAAATTGAGAAACAATGAGATCAAGTAATTTGTTCAAGTTCACACAGTTAGTTTGTGATAGGACTGGAGAAATACTGGAGAAATTACTGCAGAATGCAGATCTCTTAAATTATTGTCTAAATCCTTATTTGTAAGCTTTACTCCTTTTCAATTTCATTCAACAAATATTTTACTTTATTCAAATTCTATTCTAGAAGCCAGAGCTCTGATCATTAACAAAAGATTCATTGTTTGGATATTGGGAAAAAGTAGTCTCTTCTGTAAAATATTGATTGATTGATTTTAGCCTCTGTCCTACTTTGGAGGAAAGTAGAGTGATAAGAACTGGTGTGTGTGTGTGTGTGTGTGTGTGTGTGTGTGTGTGTGTGTGTGTGTGTGTATGTGTGTAAGAATGAGAAAGAGACAGAGAGAAAAAGATAGAGGCAGAGAAATAAGACATACAAGAGAATTTTGTGATCTCTGTTTAAAAAGTTGCATTACCTAAAATGAGGTAGGGCCTAGAATTCAGGTCTTCTGACTCTTAGTTCAGTGGGGGTTTTTTAAATATAGTTTTCTTGTAGAGATGATTGAATAATGAAATAATTTAACACCATTTTGTGGAATATATGATAAGAATTGATCTGAATTGATTCAGAAGGCTGAAGTAGAACTGGTGGTAGATTTTGGTTCCATTTAAACAAGCTATTTCTAACAAATAGAATCATTAGAAAAAATTATGCAGGGGGCGGCTAGGTGTTGCAGTGGATAGAGCACCTGCCCTGGAGTCAGGAGTACCTGAGTTCATATCCGACCTCAGACACTTAATAATTACCTAGTTGTATGGCCTTGGGCAAGCCACTTAACCCCATTGCCTTGCAAAAAACTAAACAAAACAAAAAAACAACAAAAAAATGATGCAAGACCAGAAGCAAGACATTAAGTTATAGTTAAATCATTTTACCAAGCTGCACCATTGGAAGGGTTTTCTACCCTTCAGATGAAATCATAGGTTCTGACCAAAAATAAAAATAAAAAGAACCCACAAGGTAGAAAATTGCACAAGTAATGGCTACAATAGGGCCACTAGGTGGCGTAGTAGATAAAGCACCAGCCCTGGAGTCAGGAGTACCTGGGTTCAAATCCAGTCTCAGACACTTAATAATTACCTAGCTGTGTGGCCTTGGGCAAGCCACTTAACCTCATTTGCCTTGCAAAAAAAATCCTAAAAAAAAGTAATGGCTACAATAGTCTATTGGGACCAGGGGAAGGTCTCTTAGAACCTAGAGAAAAGAAGGAAAAAAGGAATTTTCAGTAACTTTTTAGCAGCTACTTCTATTGGACTGGAGGACGTCATATGGAATCCTATGATTGGAATATAGTTCATCCTTTGATTTGACTAATGAGACTAAGGGCAAGCATTTAGAGAAAGCATTGGGAATCCAGGTTCCATTTCTATTCTGCATATAATTAGGAGGTTGACCTTAAAAAGTCACTTTCCTGCTCTGGGTCATAGATTCTCTGTTATAAAGTAGCATTTCTAGGTTCCCAAATCATTTTATGAGTCTATAAGGTAACATTCAAATCAATTACATTTCAAGGCAATTTTAAATTGGCTACTGAACTGGTCATGGGGGTAGACAAATTAATAAATAAAATATGTTAAATGATGAGTTGTGAAGGATTGAAATTTCCCTAATCTCTTCTGCATTGGCCTGCAATGAACTGGATTTCTCATGACTCCATTGGGTTCATATATTAAAGGCCCTTGTTAAAATGCAAATGTTGTCTGGAAGGTGGAACACTTTGACCATTATCAGTCATTTACACCTTGGTACTAATTACTTACAGAATATCTCAACAGAGAATGAAGACTTGAGGAGATGGGACATAGATTGATGTGGGCTGGGAGTGAAGAATAGGTCAAAAAGAATCTAAGAAACTGAACATTTGGGTCACCATAGAAAACAAACCTTGGTTAGGCAAGGCAAATTGAGTGCATAACACCCTACTTCAGGAGGAATGAATGCTAAAAAGGGAATAAAGAGGCCATGAAAATTATTTTTCCTGCAATTGGCAATGATAGCTTTCAAGTTTCTGAAAATTAGCATGAACACACATAGCATCTACTCTGATCTACTATATGAAGGAAATCATCAGTTATTCATTTATTTCAGTCATGTCTGATTCTTTGTGACCCCATTTGAGGTTTTCTTGGCTAAGATACTGGAACGGTTTGCCATTAATTTATCCAACTCATTTTACAGATGAGGAAACTGAAATAAACAGGGTCAAGTGACTTATCTGAGTGTCTGAGATTGGGTTTAAACTCAAGTCCTACTGACTTTGGATCTAGTGCTACCTATTCTGCTCTATGGCAGAATCTACTGAAGCACCTAGCTATTTCAAGTCATCAATAAAGAAACTTAATTGCCTTAAAAAGGAACAACAGTCAGGGTTCCCTTATTACTTTAAAAATAATCAGAATTGCTGAAACATCTTGCTAGTGTGATTAAGAGATGTTCAAATGCTCAAGGTTAGCAACCTGACACACTCAAAGAACATGATTCTAAAGTTCTACATAGTAAGCACATAGGAAAATAGAGTTGAAAACATTCATAGCTTCAGACATAGAACTAGAAAAGGCCTTAGAGGTTGTCTGATCTAAGACTTTTCTTTTTCAGAAAAGGAAATGGAGGCTCAGAGATGCTGTGATTTTTCCTAGGTTACATGGGGAGTAAATAGGAAAATCAGGATTTGAACCCCATCCTCTGACTTGAAAGTCAATGTTCTTTCTATTGAAATTATTCTGCCTCTCAGATCATCTGATTCATAAAAGGAGAAACTGAGATGACAAGCATTCAAATGTGGCCGAATTTTCTGTCTCCATGTCTATCCAATCGAAGTCACACTGCCTCCTAATAACATTTATAAGTGTGAAATGGTTTTAGAATGCTGGAAGTTCCTTTAGAGATCATCTAGTCCAGTGATTGTAAAATGAACTAGAGAAGAAAATGGCAAAGACAGTCTTTGCCTCAGTTACCTCATCTGTGAAATGAACTAAAGAAGGAAATGGCAAATCATTCCAACTTCATTGCCAAGAAAACCACCAGTGGGGTTACATGGGGTTGGACATGACTGAAATGACTGAACAACAATTTTTACATGTGAGGATGTAAAAATCAAATGGAAATGAGGGGCTTTGAATCATAGATAACAATCCCTGCTGACTGCATATTGACTTGGAAAGTCACAAATTAAAATTATCTATATTTTATTATATTTTTATTAATTTTATTAAATATGTACAAATAACATTTTAATCTGGTTCAGGTAGAACTGGACAATATTGTGGGCCACATGACCACTTGTTTGACACCTCTGATTTAGTTCAATCTTCCATCCTATGCAGGATGAGGAACCTAAATTCATTGTTGGGTCATTTACTTGTTAGAAATTTCTTAGTAATATTGAGACCTTGCACAGTTGCTTCTAGAAATGATCCACCAATAGGAAGCATTTGGATCAATAATACAAACAAAGGACCCAGGTTGGAATGCTTTTCCTAGATTTCTGAATGTTTGGGATTAGGGACTGTGATATGGCAGAACACAAGAGACTTCTACTCTGTCGCCAGCCTTTGCTACTCCAGATTTATTCATTGGGGAACTGGCACCTTCTATAAGAAGCACATGTGATTACCGTAACTAAACTAGATCTAAGGCTTCCTAAGGAAACTCTCTTCACTTGCAAAGGAGAAACCTGAGTAATGTGTGATATGTAGTTTGTTCCTATCACTTGGAGACTTCTTCCTACTGTTAAAACTCAATTTTTCTTCAATATCTCTAGTACCAGATTTATTTTTGTATTTATTAGATTTCCCAATTAAGCTGCTTGAGATGCAGTATGATGCAATCAATAATCAATCTATAAGCAAGTATTTATTAAGCTATCACTATACATATTTGACTAGCACTGCACCCATTGCTTTGGATAAAGTATAAAGAAGAAAGTAATCCCCACTTGGAAGGAACTAATATGCCAATGGTACAGGCAAGTATGCATAAAAATGTCCATGGCATAAATTAGTTGGTGTTGTTCATCCTTGAAAAGGATCAAAATGATATCACCGTGTCAGGATTATGGCTATAGTGTGGCTGATCAAACCAAATTGAGTTTAGAATGCTCTACTACAGAATGGGGACAAATAGTCCATATGAACTTTTAGAATAAAGATGTCTTTTGAGATGTTTCATTTGAACTACTGAAATTTTGCTTCACTCATAGAACACAACAACTTTGATGTGGGCATGCCATGTGGGGCATTCCTGTGCCAGTGTTTTCCATTTCTCACAATTGATTCTAAAGTAATTCAGAGAGATCTTGATAATCTCCTTTTATCATTTCTGACCTCCATGTGAGTGCTTGCCTTGAGTGAGTTCTCTCACTCTACACTTTTTTAGGCAAATGTACATTTGGCATTTGAGCAATGAGGCCAACCAGTTTGAACTGAGCTTTCTTCAGTAGAGATTGAATGTTTGTCGGTTTGGCTTGAGAAAGGACTTCAGTGTCTTATCTTGCCAGGTGATCTTCAGAATCTTCCTAAGGCAATTCAAATGGAAGTGATTCAATTTCCTAGTATACTGTACAGATTTCATGGACATACAATAATGAAACTAGCACAACAGTTCTGTAGACAGTTTCATAGTCTAATAGTTCCTCTCTCCAACACTTTCCTTTGGAGACTCTTAAACACCAAGTCAACCTCATCATCTTTGTGGATAGATCTGGAAAATATACTGCCAAGGTAAGTGATATCTACAGCATTCAAAATGTCTCCATTTACTATAATCAATGGTTCCACATATGGATGGTGTGGTGCTGGATGGTGGAAGACTTCTGTTTTCTTAATGTTGTTAGACAAAATTAGCACAAACAGCAGAGAATTGGTCTATACTCTGTTGCAACTCAGCCTCAGAGTCTGCACTAATTGTACAATCGGTGAACAAAAAGTTGAGCACCAAATCTTCATGTAGCTTGTGGTATTCAATTCAATTCAATTCAATTCAATTCAATTCAATTCAATTCAATTTAAGCAATTTACAATCAGTGTGGAAGCTGACCTTGAAGCCATTTTCATTTTCATTTCATCTTTGCCTACATTGCTGAAAAACATCATGCTAAAAAGCATGAGTGCAATCATGAAGCCTTGTTTCACTCCATCAGTGATTGGGAAAGTGCAAGAGCTTGTCCAGGCAACCAAATTTTGTCATGATCTTCCATAAGTCCTCATGACTGACAGTATCAAAGGTCTTGGTTATATCAACAAATGTTGTGTACAGACCTCTGTTTTACTCCTGGCATTTCTCCTGGAGTTGTCAGGAAGCAAACACCATATTGACTGTTCCTCAGCTCTTTCTGAAGCCACACTGGCTCTGGGGTGAATGCACTTCTTTCAGATAAAGGATCAACCTATTAAGAAGGAATATGGCAAGCATCTTGCTTGCAATGACTAAGCGAGAGACCCAATTATGATTGTCACAGAGCCATCTATTTCTATTTCCTTTATAGAGATGAACAAAGGAGACCTCTTTGAATTCCTCTTCTTGCCATATAACCCAGAAGATTTCAACTTTTCTAGATCAGTGGATCCCCATGTAAGTCTCAGCTAGAATACAATCAGCATCAGGTACTTTGGCAAACAAAATCTTATTCAGTTGAAAGTTTGGCTAAAAAAGGGATTGACTTCACTCTGAAGTAAATGGTCAATGGCTTAAGCACTGGTTGATGATGGTCTGTTGAGAATAATATGGAAGCCCACCTATGCATGATCGTGTCCTCCTCAATAATCCAAGTACCTTCATCAGCAGTGAGTAGCTGAGATAAAACATAGAACTTTGGCTCATAAATACCCTTCAGGACATCATAAAGTGCTTTGGATTGTAACTATCAAAGTAAAATGGAATTTCATCTGCCTTTTTACTGAACCAAGAATCCTGCATCTCTCTAAGCTTCATTTAGATGTAGTTATATACTGCCTTCTTTAGGGAAGAATAAATTGTTCTACTGGTAAATGTTATGGAGTTCTCATTTTTCATTTGGTAGCTTCTATTTTCCCCATTATTTCTTTCAAACCAATATTGATCTTTGTGAGTTTTCTGGCCCACATGAGCAAATGCAGATCTCTGAAACCTATTCATTCCTTTTCTACTCTATGTTTTCAATCTTGCATTGGCTAAACTTTCCTTCCAAGTTAGCAACAAACTATTACCACTCAGTGAAGTGCTCTAATCTATTGACATTGCCTTCTGGTGGTCATCTTTCCTTTTATTCAATATGTTTGGAGAGGATATCTATGATTGGTCCAGCACTCTTTGCCACACATTGCCTTCATCACTATTGTGTTCTGTCTCTTCTCTTTGCAATAACATAATCTATAAAATGCCAAGATTTTCTGTGAGGGTGAATCAATGAAGTTTTATACATTTCATTAAACTTCATTGATTTATACATTTATGTATAAAGTTTTTATGTCTATGTATACATTTATAAAATACTTAAATACAAACTAGTTTGAGAGGGAAGGCATTTGAGGGGGGATCAGGAAAAGCTTCTTGTAGAATATTATCTTATAGAGGCTAGGGCATTGGGTCTCTCTCCAGGAAAACCTGGATTTGAATCCTCCTCATACTAGCTGTTTGAACCTGGACAAGTCACTTAACCTCTCTTTAGTTCAGTTTTGTTATTAGATCCACTTCTAATGTGAAAGGAATGATATTGATGTCTAATTTTTGACTTTTTATTAGTGACCCAATTAGGAGTTTTCTTGGCAAATATACTGGGATGGTTTGCCATATCCTTTTCCAGATCATTTTAACTGAGGCAAACAGAGTTAAGTGTCTTTCCAGGGTCACACAGTTAGTAAGTGTCTGAGGCCAGATTTGAATTCAGGAGGATGAGTCTTCCTGACTTCAGACCCAGTACTCTATCCACTGCACCACCTAGCTGCTATATAACATTAATAACATTAGTCATGTAATAATAATAATAATAATAATAGTATATATAGTAATAATAGAATCACATAGCTTAACATACAGTTAAAGCTACAAGTGATCTTCCATGTTATCTAGTTCAATTCCTTCATTTTACAGATAAGTACATCAAGGTCTAATAAAGTTGTGACTCATCGAAGAAATATCAGAAGTTGGATTTGAAACAAGATTGTCTGAGCTCAGAGTCACTGAACATAATATTTGTAAAGAGTGTAGGATAATGTCTGGCTCACAATAGGTGGTTTATAAATCTTAGATATAATAAAAAATTATTATTAAAAAGAAAAGTAATCATAAAACATTTGTATAGCATTGTAAGGTTTACAGAGTAGTTGCTATACATCATTCCTTTGGACCTTCAGAACTGTCCTGTGACATAAATGTTAGTATCTTTACTTGAACATTTGTTGAATAAAATTGAAGGTGAGAGTGTACTGGATTCAGAGTAAGAAAAGCTGGGGGAAAATTTTAGTTCTGTCATTTGCTGTCTTTGTCATCTTGGCAAATCACTTTAAGTTTTCTGTTTCTGTTTCCTTATTGATGAGGTGGTTTTTGGGGCCCCCTTCTAGATATAAACTTATGATCCCAGAAACTAAGTTCAGGAAAAGTCAACTGCTTAGTTGTAGTGATTTCAGGTGGGAGTATGGGTGGGGGTAGGGGAATAGGAAAGGAAATTCTTGCCTTCTCAAAGTAGCATAGAGTCAGAATGTTTAGGGTTTTCAAGGAAGAATAGCATTTCTGGTGTGAGGGCTTGCCAAGGTTTTTTAAGACTGCTCATTCATCTTTGGGGTCCACATGATACTCAACTCTTACCTGTGGCACTAAGAAACTATTCTTAAGTAGTGGTCACACTTTGGTAAAACCATCTTGACAGGGGGTCTAAATCAATAAAAGGTCTCCAAACCTTTAGTAAGTTAGTGGGTCTCTACAACAAGCATGTGAAGATTTCCTCTGGTAGAATGGAGGGATGAGAATGATTTGTACCAGTGACCATGGAAGTGGCTGGAGCAGATGCTATGGAACACTAAGAGTTTGGTTAGGCATTGAAGATGCCAAGGTCATCCACAGCATTCTAAACCATGGCCAATTGTCCTGACTTTTGTTACTGTTTTTTTAATTACTTAGGAAGAGAGAGGTTACACTTTTGTACAACTCTGACTCACTTAAAAACAGTTCATAAACAAGTCAAGAAATCACCCAGGCGGTGGGTGTGTGTGGGGGGGTACAGGTAGATGGTACAGTGGATAGAGCACAGGCCCTGGAATCAGGAGGACCTAAGTTCAAATCTGAACTCAGACACTTAATAATTGCCTAGCTAGGTGACCTTGGGCAAGTCCCTTAACCCCATTGACTTAAATTTTTAAAAAAATTTTTAAAAGAGAAAAAAAAGAAATCACCCTGGGATGTCCTTTGTCCTCTTTGGAAACTAAATACAAACAACAACAAAGAGTAGGAATACTGGACCAAGAGATGGGAGACATAGGTTTGAGACCCACACAATTTTGATATCATCTCTTGACATTTGGATTAATTTCTATCATGATATAGTGAGGAGAATGTTGGCCTTGAAGGTAATAAGATCTAGATTCAAATCTTTTTTTTTTTAGGTTTTTTGCAAGGCAAATGGGGTTAAGTGGCTTGCCCAAGGCCAAACAGCTAGGTAATTATTAAGTGTCTGAGATCGGATTTGAACCCAGGTACTCCTGACTCCAAGGCTGGTGCTTTATCCACTGCGCCACCTAGCCGCCCCTAAATTCAAATCTTAACCCTTCTATTTCTTCTTCTCTTAAATGAGGATGTTGGACTTGACAACCTTTGAAGTTTTTCTATTCCATACATGTTATAAAAGCATGTTGCAAATTGTAAAGTGCCCTACTGAACCATATGAAGACCTTTGAAAATGTGAGAGGGGAAGAGAAGGGAGCAAAAAATTATTTATTTACTTATTCTTAAAGAATTGTTGACAATTTTTTATTTAAGTGATTTTTTAAAAGCATAAACTATAAAACTTTGCCTGTAAATATTTTGCATAAAGATAAACATTCATTTTTCTACCCTATAGTAAGGTAGCTATGAATATAAATTCTAGGCACAAGATTTTAAAAACTGTAATCATAGAACTAGACAACTTTAAGTTAACTTGTTGAAATAAACTCAGAACAAAAAGTTATAATAGGAAAATGACAGTGGCAAGTGATGATCATTACTCTACTGGTTTTTACTTCAACTTACAACTGAATTTCCAGAATGCCACCTGCCATATTACATTGGAATAATTCCATTTTTACTGTGACCCATTATGCATCCATATGAGAAGATTGCTTTCAAAATAACATATAAATACATCACACACAGTCCAATGAATCTGCTGTCTTCATCAAGGAAATAAGGATTCTGGAGTCTTAAATATTCCCACCACCAAACGCAAGCAAATAATACACACAGAAAAACAGGAGATTGTTATATCCAAAAGACAAATAAAGAATAAACAATAAGTAGTGAATTTATTAGTATCCAAATCCTACTGCGATTTTAGATGTAAAATTTAAGCATTGTACAAACATTTATTGAATACCCACCATGTGCCAGACACTATCTTAAGTGCTTTACAAATATCATCTCATTAGGGTCATATAGCTACAAAATATCTGAAGGCACATTTGAATTCCACTTGTTCCTGACTCCAGGCCCAGTGTCCTACTCATTGCACCATCTAGCTAATGATGATGATAATAATGATGATGATGATGATAGTAGTAAAGATGTAACTGACATTGATAGAGTGCTTATGATAAGGTAGTCATTATGCTATGCACTTTGCAATTATTATCTCATTTGCTCTTCATGGCAAGCCTGCAAGGTAGATGCTATAATTATTCCTACTTTACTGATGAGGAAACTGAGGCCAACTGAGTTTAAATAACTTGACCAAGGATACATTGCTACATAGCTACTACATTGCTACAGATTTCAGATACAATGTTCTTTCCACAATACTCAGTTGTCTACTTGAATCCACTTTATAGACGATGCTCAGAGAAGTAAAATGATTTGCTTAGGGTTATGTTAAAACAGAGACTAGACATCTCCTACCTTGGTTCAATTCAATATACAGTGATGTCTGCAGAACACTTTGCTGGGTACTGAGGTTTGGGCAGATATAAAGTATGAACATGATATAGTCCCTGTCCTTATGGAACTTTGTATAAGAAACTTTTTTTACTACACTATACTCCCATTCATTATTTAGATTTATATTTTTCCTCTGGGTGGAAGAATGAGAATGGGGAGGGAGGGTCAGAGAGTTTCTGGTTCATTTGAGTTTCTGCAATTTTCATCTAAAAAAGACTAAACTCCAAAATACACAAAGAGAATTAACTAGAATTCCAGGGGCATTTGAAAAGTAAGACTTGAGGAATTCAGTGAAGGAAGGAATGGATAAATGAATCTAGCTTGATTGATAAAAAGAATAAGCTATAAATTATGCATACAAACATTTGCACATGTGTGTAAATGCATATATGTATAGTATGTATATTTGCACATAAGTATATTTGTATATGTGGGATTGTCATACATGCATATAAGTTTGCTTATTTATATGTATACACACAGTGCGTGTACATGTATGTCATGCATGTAGACATATTTTGTTTATGCCTACATACATAGATGTGTACATGTGTTATGTCTATATATATATACACACATATGTCAGGTTGTTCCATAAAAAAATCTCAAGTTTAAGGGAAAAAGTTCAACTCAGAGTTAGGCTAGACATTTAGAGATCCAGATGAGGTTGAGATTAAGCAGACCAGACCAGATATAATCACTCTCTGAATTTCCTTCATCTAAGAGCTGCTTATATTTGTTTGTAGTTACTTTGAATTTTGATTAGTATACTTTTTCATAAAAGATATTGAAATGCTTAAGAGGAAACAATGGCCTCAGAATCAGACTTCTTTGGTGTAGAGTCCCTTTAAGGAGATAGAGGGACATATCTGTAGTCACACAGCTATCTGGCAACATCCTGGTCCCAGCACACTTAAGAATATTACTTGGATTTGAGATAATCCTTAGAGGATTTTGGTTCCATTAAAAATTGTTTGAGCATCAGACAGATGTAATCCTGATTCTTCATTTAATGAAATTTAAAGGGAAATAGGTGTATTCACTCCAACCCCCCTGAAATATTAGATGATTAGAAACACTTCTCAGCAAAAAAAAATCAGAAACAGAAATGCATCTAAGATCTTTGGGAGAGATTGCAGGTGGTCAAGAGAACTCTTTTATTTTTTCTTCAATGAAAGATACAAGATCTGCATATGAGATTTTAGTAATTTAGGAGGGAAATAGGAATAAGATGCCAGGAACATGACTCCTTATGGTACAGTGGAATGGATATTGGAGTTGGCATTTGAGGAGAACTGAGTTAGGATCCTGTCCCTAGTATTTGCTTGGTGGGTAACCATGGCATGTGGCAACCTCACTGAGTCTCCTTTCCCCCATTAACCAAATGGTGATAGTAGTCATACCTGGAAAGATTTCCTGTGAGGTCCTAATGAGATAATATAGGTAAACAATTTTGTAAATCTTTAAGTTCTATATAAAATGTCATCTATTATTATTTTTTCTCAATGGCCAGAGTAAGCTTCTGTAACAAAAGAGTAGTACAGTTTTTGAATGACCATAAAACAAGTGGTTAGATAGCTGTTAATCACCTACTGTAAACTTGACACTATGCTAGGTTCTATGGGATTAGAATAGAAACTGTAAAGACAAGTTATTGAATTTGAATGATTCAGAGTTTTACTAGAGAGAGAGGGAATGCATAAGTGAAACAATAGGAGAACAATATGCACGTCCACACATGAGCCTGGTGTGCTTTACTTGTACTTTACTCACTTATAAATAGGGAAAACCCTACAAAAGTTTTAAGGCTGATTTCTTCCTTACCTTTCATTGTTGTCAAAACAAATCTAGCCTGGCTTCTGTCTGAGAGAATCTCTTTTCTTAGTCATCAGAAGTCACCTTTTTTTCCCTAAAGGAAAGATGGATATTTCAGAAAATATTTTATACTGAAGAGAAAATAGCGAATCAAGAAAAAGTTTGTTTTGTTCTAGAAAGTTTCATGAAACAGCTGAGATGTGATTTGCACCTTGATTCTGGGGAAGGATTTGTTCTGGGGCAAGGGCTGATTTAAACTTCTTTTTCCTCTACTAATAATAATCATTTTTTCCCCTTTTCACCTCTTTCCATTCAAAAAAGAAAGTAAAACAAAATCATTATTTCAGAAACAATGGGAGTCACTAAAGTTTACTGAATAGGGGGAATGACTTGGAATGACCTACATTTTAGGAGATATGATATGAATATGATCCAGAAAGCAGATTTAGAGGTGATCAAAGAGGTAGGAAGAGAAACAAGAAAGGATCGTGACATGAAACTCAGATAGTTTCAGGAGAGAGAAGTTAGGAGAGTCAAATGCTGTATAGAACTAATTAAAAATGAGGATGAAGAAAAGGTCATTAGGTTCTGCAATTAGTAACTCAATCTGCATTGCCTTCTGACTAGTCTATTGAAGCAGAAAACTGCCACTTCTCTCTCTAATCCATACTCCATACAGCAATTAGATCATTGGTCTCTTTGAGAGAAAAGTTTCAGAAGCCAGGTTGCAAAAATTTGAGTAAGGGCAGAAACAAAAAGAATAGAATAAAGTTTGCCTTTGAAAAGAAGAGATATGGTATCTTGAAGAACAGACATTTATGATGTTGTAGTTAATGCATAGATTATTTTCTAGGCCTTCATTTTATTCTGCATGGGCCATACAAATTTTATAATGTTCATAGTACCACAACTGTCAGCCATTCTCTCGTTGATAGAAATTTATTTGCAGTTTTTTGCTATGACAAAAAGGGCTATTATAAATATTTTTGCTGTGTACAAGGACTTTTCTTTCTTATTGAATAAAGAGAAGTTTTTTGTTAAAGGATGGGGAGATATGCACTTCTGTAGTTAGAGGAGGACCATAGAGAGGGAGATTTTGAAGATACAAAGAAAAGATGAGAAAGAGGGAAAGAAAGAGAGAGAGAGAGAGAGAGAGAGAGAGAGAGAGAGAGAGAGAGAGAGAAGAGAGGGGAGAGGGGAGAGGGGAGAGAGGAGAGAGGAGAGAGGAGAGAGAGAGAGAGGAGGGGAGGGGGAGAGAAAATAATGATGAGGTGGTAATAATGATGGTGATGATAGTGTTGGTGATGGTGATGATAATATCAGTCTGTCAGAAGATAGGAAGGGTTTTGGAATGAAAGATACAAGTAGTGGGGTTGGATTTATGAGGAAATAGTCTTCTCTTCATTAGAGATTGGAGGACAGAAGGAAGAAAATAGAGTGAATTAAAAAGACTGTGAATTGAACAAAAGGAGAAAATGAGTTGTATTCCCTCAATATAGTATGAACTGAGGTTCTCAGTTGGTATATAAAATGGAAATTTCACTGAGTGGAAAATACTATGTCATTAATTCACATTAAGGTGCTAAATGATCCTTTCCTGAAAGCAAATTTTCTTGGTTCAAGAGGAGGAGTGGGTTAGTCAAATGTGCCCAACAAGTGCTTAATAAATGTCTATTGATAAGAGTGATGAATATAGGGAAGACTCTGTGATAGCCTTGCTTAGTTGACAATATAGCAGACAACCCAAGGAGAGGAAAATCATGGTAAAGTCCATTGCTAACTTCTAAGAGGACAGGGCAATATTGCTTTACTATAATAATTCCAACAATCAGTTTTGGATCTTTTTCTTTATATTTTAAAATAAAAAATATGTGGTCTATTTTACTAGGGTTCAATGGACAGAAGTATTGGCCATGCTGAAAAGCATGGCTAAATTGACTTCAAATGTATTTCTCCAACATAGCCTTCTTCATCTTTTTTCCAAGGCAGGGGGGACATCTAGCTCTAGTTATATTTGCTGCATTTTCTGTAATCTTAGGAAATGTTATTTGTTAGATGGCTTTTTAATATCTTCTTCAAGTTCCTAATTCTATATCGATGTGGTATATAATTTTTAATAAAAAAATTTTCAAACGTCTTAATAATGGTCTCTAGTTTTGATACAAGTTTCCCCTTGGGCATTGGAGAACTAGAGATAAATAGACAGGATAGTGGTGATTGTGGGGGGTGGGGGTGGGGTTGGTTAGAGAGAGGAAAGACTTTGCTCTGATTTTTTCAAAGAAAGTCTGATAAGATTTATTTTATTAGCCCTTGAGAAGTGTGTGTGTGTGTGTGTGTGTGTGTGTGTGTGTGTGTGTGTGTGTGTGTGTGTGTGTGTGTCTGAATATCCCAAAAAAGTGAGCAGTATTGACAAGAAAGATCCCTTATAACTAAGGAGTTGAGACCATTTTATCTGAAGTTTTCCTTGCTTTTACCCAAATCTTTTTTGGGGGAATTGGGAGAAAGAATGACTTGTCTTTCATTCCATTGATGCCAATATTTCTATCTGGCCTTTGCCAAGCCAGGCTCCATCCTTTGACTCCATGGGCAAAGTTCTTTTTCAGTTCTTTCCAAATAAAGTTTGCTCCAGTTTTCGACCCTACCTTCTTACAACTGGAAATGCAATCTCTACCTTTGAAATCATCCTGAGTTCTGAAAAGTAAACTTTATTTTGTTTTGTCCAGATGAAGGCCTCCCTCCCATATGTAATTCATCTGATTATATCTTTACCTTCCTTTTTCTAATCCCTCTTTATGTTACCTTTCCCCATTGGAACATAAACTTCTTGAATGTAGGGATTGTATTGCTTACTTTTATTTTATATTCCTAACATTTAAGCACAGTGGTTGGCACATAGTAAATAGTTAATAAATATTTAACATAAGTACTATATTTATAAATAATACAAATAGAACTTAAAATCTTTAATGAACTCTATCATTTTTCTTTTTAATTTATGAGATAAAAAGAATTTCATAACAAAGTACAATAAAATATGATTTTACATGAAATTGCAAATCTACTCTACTCCTTTCAAATATGCAACAAAATTATCATGTAAATATTTTTCTCCCCTCCACCCCAACCCCACCATAGAGAAAACTACTAGGTATCTATATCTATATCTACATAAATATATAGGTATATATATAATATATAAAATTATTCTATACATACTTCTATTTATCAGTTCTTTCTGTGAATACAGATAATGTTTTTATTCATAAGTCTTTTGTAGTTAATTTGGGTATTTATAATAATTAAGTAATTTAGTCACTGAAGGTCTTCAAAGAATATTGCTGTTACTATATACAGTGTTCTTTTAGTTCTACTCATTTTTATTCTTCATTATTTCATGTAAATCTTTCCACTGATCATCTTTCTATTATCTGTCTCTATTATCTGTCTGTCTCTTATTATCTCTTATTATATTTCTACCTTTCTATCTGTCTATAACTATCTACCTTTCCACAATGCCAAAGGCATTTGTGAGTTTTAGGTAAGGTTTGAAAATTGCCCTCTTGCCTCCACCTCCATAAGGCTTTGGGTCTTTACCATACCACATGAGATCTGGCATTATAAAATAAGTAATTATGAGATATGGGAACTAGATTTTTTTGGCTATATAAAGTATGTACTTATAGAAACTACTGGATAGTTAGACAGTGCAGGCCTGAAGTCAGGAAGATTCATTTTCATGAGTTTAAATGTGGCCGCAGACACTTACTAGCTTTATGTCCCTGAGCAAGTTACTTGACCATATTTGCTTCAGATTCCTCATCTATAAAATGAACTGGAAAGGGGGTATCTTTGCCAAGAAAACCCCAAATGGGGTCACAAGGAGTCAGATATGACTGAAATGACTGAATAACAAAAACAGATAATCTTTGTTTATCCTTATGGAACTCTCTTGTATGTTTATAGCCTACATTGTCAACTCTCTGGCCAATAGCTACTTCTGGTTCTGATGAATATCTACTTCTGGCTCCTGGGGTCAACTCTTTTTTCCCTTGATTTTCCTGTTGCGATATCTCACCTACTTCTGGGTTCTTCCTGAGGATGTTTCTCCTAGTACATACTTGCTCCTTAGCTCTTTTGCAACATTGCCATGAATATGTACAACAAATACTTCCTGCCTTCTTTCCCCACACCAGCTTTTATAGTTCAATTCCCTTCTTTCTAGTCTCATGGGGCAATTAGGTGTCACAGTGGAGATAACACTGACCCTGGAGTCAGGAGGACCTGAGTTCAAATCTAGTCTCAGACATTTGCTAGCTGTGTGAACTAGGGCAAGTCACTTAACTCTTATTGCCTTGCATCTAGGGCCATCTCTAGTCATCTTGATTCATATCTGATCATTGAACCCAGATGGCTCTGGAGGAGAAAGTGAGACTGGTGACTTAGCACAGCCTCCTCACTCAAATCCAATTCACGTGCTTGTCATGGCATCATCTCCCTGGTGTCATGGTCTTCAAAAATGAAGGACAAAAAACTTCTAAACTCATGCTGTGACTTACCCTTCACTCCATAGAGTCACCTCATTAGTCATCTGCTCCAAATCATTTTGAAAGATGAGAAAGTTGGAAGACATTAGGTGACTTGTTCAGAGTTATACTTCTAGTAAATAGCAGAACCAGGATTAAAAACCCAGATTCACTGATTTCAAATCCGGTATTATTTCCTTGTCCTATAGCCTCACCTTAGTGGTTATGCTGCTCCTGTACTTTATAATGCAGTATTAACATAGCCAATTTCCATCCACTATGAGAGAATGGTTATTTTATACCAGATGATCCTGTGTAGCTTAGGAAATTGAAATAACCTCAAATAAATCCCTGCATCCCTAGATGGATAAGGTCATAATACCCTGGAGAAATATATATGAGTCTCAGCTGCATTACAGTTTAGCTGTGTCTGAAAAATCTGAACAAGGGCCAAAATAAAAGAAACCATTTTGGAGAGAACAGTATGACTTGTGGAATCTAAACATAATAGTTTGACCCAAGGCAAAATTGTGAAGGAGACCAAGCCTCCCTTTATTGTGTTCTGAGCAACAATATCTATCTTGAAGGGGGCTCAAAGGTTATCTAGGCCCACAAAACCTGGACTTGACAAAGAATCTCTCCTCTACAACATCCCTGGCAATGATCAGTTAGCCTTTGCTAGAAGACTTCCAGTGACCATGAGTTCATTATCCTCACCCTCAGTTATTTATTTCTCTAGAGCTGCCTTTAATTTATCAACCTTCTACTGCATTCAATGATTATGAGAGACTCTAGAATGGTCTTCATATCCTAAACTGTCCTTAGAGTGTGGTGAATCCATATGAATGCAAGAAACAGCTAGGTGGTACAATGGATAGAGTGCTGGACCTGAGGTCAAGAAGACTCATATTTTCATGAGTTCAAATCTACATTTAGTCACTTATTAGCTTTGTGACTCTGGGCAATTCTGTTTGCCTCACTTTCCTCATCTGGAAAATGAACTGAAGTAGGAAATATCAAACCATCCAAGGATCTTTGCCAAGAAAACCAATGAGTTCACAGGGTCAGACACACACACACACACACACACACACACACACAAAACAATAACAAAGTTGCTCTAGGAGGTCTGAGACCTAGAAGACTTATTTTCTTTAAGGTACTTGAAATAGAGTGTCAAATATCAAATAGGAAGTCAATGAAGTGATTATACTAAATCTAAGGAAATGAATTACCAATCAAGGAAATTTTGACATCTATAGGAGAATTTATTATTGTTTTGAGGCAGGGCTGTGCTTAAGTCACATTGTGTGGTACCTACTCCCAGCCCCAATAGTCTTATACAGGCTCTATGATAAACATTAAGAACATCCTTGATCAAGGAATAATAATAGATGGAAATGTTGTAAAGAAGCAATCATAGGGGGAAAGGGAATAACAAATGACACCAGTCAGCCAGACCAACTGTGTAGAAGGGAGGCATTTTTATCAAGTAGTCAGCTCCAGTCTGTTTCCTTTGGTTCTTTCATCTCTTCCCTCTTGCCTTGCCCCGGTGATCATGTGAATAGAAAGGAGGGGGGAAAAGTTCATAGACTAATTTTATGTATATGATAATTTCAGGTTTTTTAAAGCTCAAGTTGAAAGCTCTGTTCTCTCTATCCTGTTCTGCTCAGTTGCCTAGCTCCAATCTCCTGATGGTGGTGGTGATGATGATGACAGTAATAAAGATAATGTTTCTATAACATTTTAAAGTTTACAAAGAGTTTTGCATACAATATGTCATTGTATTTGATCTTCATAACAACACTGTGAAATTGATGCTATTGTTATCCTTCTTTTACAAATTAGTAAACTGAAGATGAGAGAAGATGAGTGATTTGTCCAAGGACACATGGTTTGTAAATGTCAAAAATCACATCTTCCTGACTCTAGACTTGGTACTATATCCACTGCACTTGCTACTTCTAGGGTGGATATGAGTTTGCCATTCTCTAAGCACAATTTAGATTAGGAAGACCATTCTAGACCACCCCTTATATCAGAGGGCATAGGTCTACTGAATTCACCTAGAAGGCTAATCCAACATACATAGCAAATAGTTTGAACAATATTAATCTAATCTAAACTCATCCTTCTGTTCCTGTACCTGAGCCTCCTCTTTCTGACATCTCTTTTCTATTTATGGGACCTACATTTTTTATCAAGTTCATTTTTGATCTTTTATTTCCATCATATTTGCTAATCACAAATTTCTGCCAATTCTTATTTCTATACTATCAATTTCTGAAATTATCAACTTGCTTATTTCTTGAACATGTAGTACAGATGTACAGTACAGATGTAGTACAGATGATACATCAATGTCTTCTTAATGTATAACTCTTGTCCATATCCTTCCATAAACCCTTCAGAGAAGATCCATTCAATGTACTGAGTATTGGTAGTGGTAGTGGTAGATCTCTGCGGATTTTATGGATACCAATGGAACCCATAGATTAACCATAAATTAATCATTGTCCCCTATGTATAATTCCTGCTTTTTAGATTTTTTGCAAGGCAATGGGGTCAAGTGGCTTGTCCAAGGCCACACAGCTAGGTAATCATTAAATGTCTGAGGCTGGATTTGAACCCAGGTACTCCTGACTCCAGGACCAGGGCTCTATCCACTGCGCCACCTAGCCATACCCCGCTATGTATAATTTTATCCCCTTTGCATTTTTCCTTGTATATTGCAGGCATTGTGCTCATCATATGTCTCTATTATCTTTTTTTTTTGCCTGACCAGCAAGTTTAATTTTTTGAAGAATTCAGTATTTCATGATGTATAGCCATGTGACACCACCCAAAGAATATTAATGTTACTAAAACAATATGTTGTTTTGGAAGAAGTATGTGATTACTGTATAATTGGCACTGATTGATTTCTGCTAATGTCATCAATCTTGCTCTTTTTCTGTTCAGTTCCGAGCTTGGTTCATTTTTCATTTACAGTATCAGTAAGATGTAAAATCCAATGTTGAATTCTTGGTAATTTCTCAACTTATTCATTCCATGAAGTAGAAACTTATGGTGTAATTACAGGATTAACTTGGGATGACTTGGTATTAATATGTTAACAAGGTGATCTCTCTCTCTCTCTCTCTCTCTCTCTCTCTCTCTCTCTCTCTGTATATATATATATATAAATATAAATATAAATATATATATATATGTGCATATATATATATATGCATATATCCTCTAGCATTCCCTCTCCCATTGAATCAGAAGAAAACACATCATCATTGTCTGAACAATGATTATCATGTTTCCCTGAAAATAAGCCCTAGCTTGATTTTTTTCCAGGATGTTTGTAATATAAAACCTACCCCCAAAACAAACCCCAATTAAGATTGTCAGCCAGACAGAGTCATTTAGTATGTCCATTGAAACACATGCCAGATATATTGAATTATAAAATAATAATATTAATATATAATTTAATATAAGTAAATACTATTATTGACATTATTACTTAAAATAAATACCCGAGCTGGTGTCTTTGGATGAAAGATAAATAACTATATAAACAGATGAACTCAAAACTTATTGCAGAATGACCAATTGGAGTACAGACACAATGCACAAATAGTGTGTACCCCGATAAGGTCTGGATGGAAAGAAAGCCCCACCTCTAAATCAGCACTAAGGGCAAGAAAGATAAGACTGAACTTTTCAGGCATTTATGTTTTTGAAACTGAAAAAGCCTTGTGCATACAAGCAGTTAGAAGAAAGTGGGTCGATTTAATGCATCCACTTGTTTTGTGAGGTGGCTGAAGAGGTCCACTTGTCTGGGATTCAGCCGGCACTCACCATAAAAGATATGAAGAACTTTCTTACAGAGAGAAGAATAGATCAAAAATGATTCCCACAGGAATGACAGCCTATCTCCAGACATCCCCTGAAAATAAGCCCTAATGCTCTTATTAAGACCTGGTCTTATTTTTGAGGAAATAGGGTGGTCACAGGCCATTTAATTCTTAAAAGACCCAGTCAGTCAGAGTCAGTTGAAGACAGAACAGGCAAGTGGCTAAGAACGCAGCTCTTCACACATCAGGAGGGAGGGAGGAAGGGTTTTTCTTCTCTCATTTCATCGGCTGTGGAGTCTAGCAGATACTTGTATAGAAAGGGCAACCTTATCCAGCAGTTGGAGAGCCATTTTAAGAGACAGGCTCAATTTAAAAAGTAGAGACACACTTTAGACAGACATAGGTATGGAGAAGTAGTCAGTTAGGTCAGAAACAACTCCAAGTAACATAACCCTGGGTATTGGAGACAAGGAGTAATCTAGAAACACCCAAGAGTTAGCCTTGGCAATTTGAAGTTGAACTTTGTGAGGAATTCACAAGAAAAGGAGGAACTTCAGGACCTTGTAGTATTGGAGTTCTGCCATTTTTTTCTCCCTTCTTTTATTTTCAATTACATGTAAAAAAATTAATACTTTAAAAAATATTTTGAGTTCCAAATTCTCACCTTTTTTCCTCTTCCCCTTCCTTGGGAAGGCAAGTAATTTGATATAGATTATATATGTGCAGTCTTGTTTTGTTGTTTTGTTTTTTCAAGGTAATGGGATTAAGTGACTTGCCCAAGGTCACACAACTAGGTAATTATTAAGTGCCTGAAGCCACATTTGAAGGCAGGTTCTCCTAACTCCAGGACCAGTGATTTAACCACTGGGACACCTAGCTGCCCCACCATGTGCAAAACATTTCCATATTAATCATGCTGCAAAAGAAGATACAGACAAAAAAGTACCAAGAAAAATAAAGTTTAAAAATATTCTTCAATCTGTATTGAGATTCCATCAATTCTTTCTCTGGAGGTGAATAATGTTTTTCATCATAAATCATTCAAAATCGTCTTTGATTATTGTATTGCTGAGAACAACTAAGTCATTCATAGTTGAATATTATAAAATATTGCTATTACTGTTTACAGTCTTCTCCTGTTCTGCTCACTTTACTTTTATTTTGAATTTTTTTTCCAATTATACGCAAAGGTAGTTTTCAACCTGCATCCATTTGCAAATTTATAAGTTTCACATTTTCTACCACCCTCCCTTCCCTCTCCCCTCCTCATGGCATCAACCAATCTGGTAAAGTTGTACACAATCATTTCACTACATTTTGTATCAATTCATAAAAGTCTATCAGGATTCTTTCTGAAACTGTCCTATTGTTCATTTCTTATAGCACAATGGTATTTCATCACAATCTTATATAAAAACTTGTCTGGCCATTCCTCAAATGATGGACATCCCCTTAATGTACAATTTTTGCAACTACAAAAACAGCTACTAAAATATTTTTGTATATACAGATCCTTTCCTTTTTCTTTGAGCTCTGTGGGATATAGACCTAAAATTGGTATTTCTGGGTCAAAGAGTATGGACAATTTTATAGCCCTTTGGGCATAGTTCCAAATTGCTCTCCAGAATGGTTGAATCAATTCACAACTCCACCAATAGTGCATTAGTGTATCTATTTTTCTGAATCTTCTCCATATTTGTCATTTTCCTTTTCTGTCTTATTAATCATATGGCATGGGATGGTATCTCGGAGTTGTTATAATTTGATTTTTTTCTAATAGTGATTTGGAGCATTTTTTACGACTAAAGATAGGATTGATACCATTTATCAATTGGGGATTGACTCACATTCTTATTAATTTGACTTAGATCTCATATATTGAGAAATGAGACCTTTATCAGAGAAATTTGCTATAAAAATTCACCTCATTTTCTGCTTTCCTTCCTATCTTGATAACATTGGTTTGTTTGTGCAAACCCTTTTAAATTTAATGTAATTAAAACAATTCATTTTATATCCCATAAGGCTTGCTTCACTTGTTTGATTGTAAATTTTTTATTTTTTAGATTTTTCAAGGCAATGGGGTTAAATGGCTTGCCCAAGGCCACATGGCTAGGTAATTACTAAGTGTCTGAGGTTGGATTTGAACCCAGATACTCCTGATTCCAAGGCTGGTGCTCTATCCACTGTGCCACCTAGCCACCCCAATTGTAAATTGTTTTTAAAAAAATATTTTTTTCTCTTAAAAAATAAAAAATTCATTATCATGTATGCAGCAAATCAAAAGAGGATTCATAATACAAAGAAATACAATCTTTATTTCAAGAAAAACCTATATAATAAATCTTAGAATTTGTGCTAGAAATTATTCAACTATTCTTTGTTTTCTTGTAGGTTTTTCTTTTATTCTCTGCTATACATTGTTTTTTTTCTTCTCACATCCTCCCAGGACAGCTATTATTAAGCATGGATATATATATATATATATGTGTGTGTGTGTATATATATATATATGTTTTATATATATATGTTATATATATATACACAAATATATTTACATATACATACAGACATATCTATAACTAGAGACATACTCACATACACATATATCCACATATATGTATATCTGCATATTTTCATATATATATCTGCATGCATAAACACATATATAGAAATATATGCATATATATATATATATATATATGACATGCTTGTATATCTCATGACATTTCCTGAAAGCAACAGCCCTTACTATTATTCTACTTTACTTCTATTTACTTTCTTGCCCTCCTATTTCTTAATCTAGCTCCCTTTAAGGAATTCCTTCCTTATATATTTCTCTATATCTTTCCATTAAATCTACACACTCTTCTTTATACCCTCTTATTCTATTTTCTTACCTTTTTACTCATTGCTGTCCCTATCCCTTTCTCTTTGATCTTTTTGAATTTAGAAGGGTTTTATAGCCTTATATTTGTATACATATACATATACATATATATATATATACATATATGTATATATATATATATATATATATATATATATATATATATATATTCCCTTTACAACCCATTCCCAATGAGAGTAGGCTTTCAGAGCAACTCTCCTTCTCCATAATCATATCAATTCTTCTCATACCTCATTTGTATAAGATTTGTAACTCTTTTTTAAAAAAACAAATCTTTTTCTAGACCATTTTACTTTTAAATCCCAACCTTCTACCTTCATATTTCCTTCTAGGTATCCAATTACTAATAACAATCTTGGACATATTTCTACATATAGATAATAAACAATTTGTTATTATTGAGTCCCTTGTAATTAGTCTTTAATATTTGCCTCACAATTCTCTTGGTTCTTGTATATCAAATTTTTTATTAAATTCTTTTTTTTCAACAAAATCCTGAAAATTCGGCAATTTGTCGAATGTCTATTTTTTTTCTTTCAGGATTGTTAGTTATGATATTTTTGGCCACAATCTTTTGCTCTCTGATATGTTGTGTGTATATATGGAATACTAGGTATTATGTAATTCTAATTGTGGTTCTGCTATATTTGAATTAACTTTTTCTTATTGCTCTTAATGTTTTTCCTTTTCCTTAACTTTTTTTTAGCTATGACATTCCTGTCAGTTTTCCTACTAGAATTCTTTTCAGGTGGTGTTGAATTTTTTTATTTCACTTTCCTCTCTTGTTCTAATTTTCTTCAGTACAGTTTCCTTTAAATATTTCTTGTATTATTGTATCAAGATTCTTTTTTTTGATCATAGCTTTCAGGTAGTCTGATTATTCTTATGTTTTCTCTTCTCGATTTGTTCTCCAAATCTGTTGTTTTTCTTATTTCTTTTCTATTTTTTCATTTTGTTATATTATTTCTTGGTCTCATAATTTCAGTGATTTCCCCTTGCCCAATTCTAATTTTCTTGGGTTTTTTTGATTTTGTTTTTTTGTTTTTTTTTAGTTTTTGCAAGCCAAATGGGGTTAAGTGGCTTGCCCAAGGCCACACAGGTAGGTAATTATTAAGTGTCTGAGTTCATATTTAAACTCAGGTACTCCTGACTCCAGGGCTGGTGCTCTATCCACTGCGCCACCTAGCCGCCCCATCCAATTCTACTTTTCAAAGAGTTATTTTCTTCTTTAAGATTCTGCATCTCCTTTTCCAGTTGGTTTATTTTCTTTTAAAAATTTTCTCATTTATCTTGAATTGTTATTTTCATTTAAAATTTTTCCTCATTCTCTCTTATTTGATTTTTAAAATCTTTTTTTAAGTTCCTCTATGAATTCTTTTTGAGCATGTAGTCATTTTGATGTTACTCTTTGGGTTAGAAGAGTCTTTTTTTTTTTTTTGGCTTCAGCATCTTCCCTTGAAGATCAACTCGAGTCTTCTTTATTCTCATAGAAATTGTCTATGGGTGGGTTCTTTCTCCTTTGCCTGCTCACTAAAAAAATTTTTTAGCAGCTTATTGTTATAACCACCTCTAGTCCTACAAGGTGGGAGATAGTATCTCTGACTTCAGGAACTTTGTTCTTGACCCAAGCTCTGTACTCCTTTCCCCCTCCAAGCCACAGCTGGGACCCCTCAGCACACTGTGCTGGAAATGATCCCATTTCCTGAGAACCCTTCAGTGACTATAATCTTCAATCCTCTTGTGTGATCTAGAATCAAGAATGAAAACACAATTCTATTGCAAGTTCCTCAACAAGCAATGTCCCTTGCCGCTGCTACTGCTCACCATTTGTGTACTGATTCCTTTGTGTACAGGACTGTGTCTCACCGAACAGATGAGCCTAGCATCCTTTGTCAATACAGTAGAAGTTTCCTCTCTTCCTCCCTCAGTTGCCTGACTCCCCATCCTGTCCTGGAAGTAAAACATTTTTATGCTTAAGGCAGAGGTTATCTTCTAACCTGGTTATCCCAGGAGTTTTCCTCTTGTTGTTTCAGGGAGTTAACCTGGGTATGTTTGCCCTTCACTTAGAAAGGAGCACCTCAGTCTGGGTTCTTTCTTTGGATCTTCTCCAGTTGTCCAAGAAAGAACATAGTTTTGCCACAAATTTTGATTGTTTTACCACTCTACTTTCACCCTAAAGTGTTTTTTTTTGATTTGTTAGTGGAAGAAATCTGGGTAGCTTGGAATTTTCTGACCTATTCTGCCATCTTCCCAGAATCCCCTCCCTTAGTTGTAAATTTTTGTCTTATTCATATATCTTTCAGGTAAAATTTTCCATGCTTCTGTAATTTGCTAGATATATCACCCTCTTTTTTGTCTAAATCATGTAGCCATTTTGAATTTATCTTGGTACACACAATGAGATGGTCTTTTTCTTGTTTCTGTCAAACTGCTTTCTAGTTTGTCAATTTTTGTTAAATGAGTGCTTGTCCCAGAAGCTGGGGCCTTGGCATTTGTCAAAACTAATCATTTACTATGACTAATTATGTATCTAATCTATTTCACTGATCCATCACTCTATTTTTTAGCCAGTATCTGAATTCTTGATATAAATCCCACGTGGTCAAAGTGCATGATCCTTATGACATATTGCTGTAATCTCCTTGGTGATATTTTGTTTAAAATTTTTGTATTAGGGAACATTCATTAGGGAAATTTCTCTATAGTTTTCTTTCCCAATTTTTGATCTTCCTGGTTCATGTATCAGTACTATATATGTGTCATAAGAGGAATTTGGTAAAACTACTTTTCTATTTCTCAAATAGTTTAAACAGTATTGTAATTAATTACTCTTTAAATGCTTGACAGCATTTGTTTGTGAATCCAACTGGTATGGGGAATTTTATTTAGAGAGGTCAATTTCTATTTCTAAGAGATTTATTTATATGTTATATTTCCTCTTCTGTTCTTCTGGGCAGTTTATATTTTGTAAATATTCATTTTTTCACTTAGATTATTAAATTTATCCAAAATAGTCCCTAATAATTGCTTTAATTTCATCTCCGTTGCTGGCATATTAACCCTTTTCATTTTATATATTAGTAATTTGCTTTTCTTTTTTAACATCAAATTAATCAATGGTTTATCTATTTTATTATTTTTTTCATAAAATCAACTTCTAGTTTTATTTATTGAAATTTTTGTTTAAACTTTTATTAATCTCTCTCCTTTGGTTTTCAGGATTTTTAATTTGTTGTTTAATTAGAGATTTTAAATTTGCTCTTTTACTAGTTTTTTTGTTGCATGCCCAATTCATTGATTTACTTTCTTTCTTTTATTGATATATGCATTTAGAGATACAAATCTCCCCTTACATATTTCTTTTGAACAGAAAAGGAAATATAACATATAAATCTCTTAGAAATAGAAATTGACCTCCCTAAAAAAAAATCCCCATACTAGTTGGATTCACAAGGGAATGCTACCAAGCATTTAAAGAGTAATTAATTCCAATACTGCTTCAACTATTTGAGAAATAGAAAAGTAGTTTTACCAAATTCCTCTTATGACACATATATAGTACTAATATGTAAACCAGGAAGATCAAAAATTGAGAAAGAAAACTATAGAGAAATTTCCCTAATGAATATTCCCTAATGCAAAAATTTTAAATAAAATCTCACCAAGAAGATTACAGCAATGTGTCATAAAGATCATGCACTTTGACTAGTTGGGATTTATATCAAGAATCCAGGGGGTGGGTAGGTGGTGTAGTGGATAGAACACCAGCCCTGGAGTCAGGAGTACCTGAGTTCAAATCTGGCCTCAGACACTTAATAATTACCTAGCTGTGTGGCCTTGGCCAAGCCACTTAACCCCATTGCCTTGTTATGATATTTCATTGTTGTCATTCTCTTTACTGATATTACTGTTTCTATGATATGTTCTTTGACCTATTTATTCTTTAGGATTAGTTTTTTAGTTTCCAATTAATTTTTCACCTGTTTCCATGTTTTTTAATTGAATGTAATTTTTTATTACATAATAGTCTAAAAAGGATTTATTTCACATTTCTGCTTTTCTACACTTAATTGTGATGTTCTTATAACCTAAATATATGGTCAGTTTTTGAGAAGGTGCCATAGACAACTGAACAAAAGGTATATTTTTTCTATTTCCATTTAATTTTCTCCAAGAACTGACATCTCTAACTTTTCTAACATTCTATTTATCTTTTTTTTTTGCAAGGCAATGGAGTTAAGTGGCTTGCCCAAGGCCAAACAGCTAGGTAATTATTAAATGTCTGAGTTCATATCTGAACTCAGGTCCTCCTGATTCCAGGGTTGGGGCTCTATCCATTGTGCCACCTACCCCCCCCCAAAAATTTCATTAATCTTATCTCCTTTCTTGTTTATTTTATAACTAGATATATCTAGTTCTGAGAGGGGAAAGTTGAGCTCCTTCATTAATATAATTTTACCATTTATTCCTATAACTCATTAACTTTTCCATTAAGAATTTGGATGCTATGTCATTACATATATTTATGTTGAAGTGTAGATATTACTTCATTGTCTAAGGTGCCTCTTAGCAAAATGTAATTTCCCTGATTGTTCCTTTAGATTAGGTCTTTATTTGCTTTTGCTGAGATCATAATGCTACCCATGCTTTTGTTTAACCTCAGTTGAAGCTTAATAGATTCTATTCCAGACCCCCTTTAAAACTCTGTGTATGTCTCTTTGTTTTAAATGGGTTTCTTGTAAACAGCATGTAGTTGAATTCTATCTAATCCATTATGCAAATCATTTTTGCTTTATATGTGAATTCACCCCATTTACAGTTATGATTACTCTGTATTTCCCTTTATTTTCTCCCCCATTCATCCCTCTCTCTCTCACTCTCCTTTTACTTTACCCTTCCTCAAAAGTCTGTTTTATTTTTGACCACTGCCTTCCTTAATCCACTTTTCTTCCATCAGCCTTGCCCCATCCTCTTCCCTTCCTTTTCCCCTGTTAAGATAGATTTCTATATCCAACTGAGTATGTATGTCATTCCCTTTGAATCAGTTCCAACGAAAGTTTCAACACCCTCCCATCTTCCCTTTCATTATAACTGTTCTTTCTTTTGTGCTTCTTTTATATGAATTAATTTTTTTCCATTCTTCCTATCTATTCCTCCTTCACCCAGTGCATACCTTTTTCTTGTCCCTTAATTTTACATTTTGAAATCATCCCATTACAGTCAACTCATACCCATACCCCTGTCTTTAAATACTCCTTCTAACTGCCCTAATAATGAGAAAGTTCTCAGGAGTTACAAGTATCATATTTCTTTATAAGAATGTAAGTTGTCTAACCTTACGGAATGACTTTTGATTTCTCTTTCATGTTTACCTTTGATTTTTTTTTGCACTTAATAGTATTTTATTTTTTCCAAAGATACTTTTAAACATTAATTTTTGTAAGATTTTGAGTTCCAAATTTTTTCTTTCCCCTCCTTCCTTCCCAAAGATAAAAAGCAATAGCTTATGCATGTACAATCATATTAAACATATTTCCCTATTGGTCATATTGTGAAAGAGGAATCAGAACAAAAGGTAAAAAAACCACAAGAATAAAAAAAATAAAAAAGTGAAAATAATATTCTCTGATCTACAGTCATACTCCATAGTTCTTTCTCTGGATATTATTTTCTATCATTTTCTATCTATTTTACAATCATCTTTGGCATTGTTTTGCCAAGAAGAGCTAAGTCTATCATAGTTGATCATCACAGTATTGCTGTACTTTGTACAATATTCTCCTGGTTCTGCTCAGTTCACTTAGCATCAATTCATGTGTTTTTAGGTTTTTCTAAAATCTTCCTGCTTATCATTTCTTAAAGAATAATAATACTGCCTTACATTTATATGCTACAATTTTTTCAATGATTCCTAATTTCAATTCTTTGCCACTACAAAAAGAGTTGCTATAAATATTTTTGTACATGTGGATCCTTTTCCTTTTTTATTATCTCTTTGGGATACAGATCTAGTAGTGGTACTGTTGGAGCAATGCATAGACACAGTTTTATAGCCCTTTAGGTATAGTTTCAAATTGCTCTCCAGAATGGTTGGATCAGTTCACAACTCTACAAAAACAGGGCATTAGTGTCCCAGATTTCCCATATCCTTCCAATATTTGTCATTTCCCTTTTCTGTCCTATTAGCCAATCTGATAGGTATGAGGTGGTACCTAAGAGTTGTTTTAATTTGCATTTCTCTAATTAATAGTGATTTGGTGCACTTTTCATACGATTATAGATAGCTTTTATTTCTTCATCTGAAAACTATCTGCTTGTATCCTCTGACCATTTATCAATTTCCCCATACTTTTCTAATGAATCTTTCTCTGTCTTCTTCACTCTCATTATTCTTTTCCTGTTTAAGAGGGTGCTCCCAGGGGTTCCATCTTTGGTCTTCTTTTCTTTCTGTACTCTCTCTTTTGGAAATTTCATTTATCCTTATAGCTGCAACAATTATTTCTATTTCATCTTGATAGACATTAAAGAGAGAGGAAAAAACTATCTCAAAGGAGGGACTGATGGTCATGGAAGACAAGGAATAAAGCAAAGGTCATTGGTTTAGATAATCAAAAAGGTCATTGGTGACTTTCAGGACCATGATAGGCACTGAATTTAGATTTCTAGAAATTGAAACAAGAATGATAGGTAGTTAACTTATTCAAGGAATTTGGTTGTTGCGTAGGTTGAAGGGTGTATCAAAGAAAACAAACAAAACTGAAAATATGAGTAGTTTGTCTACACATGCACAGTATCACTTCACAGATTACACGAGGTATGTGGAAACCTATTCATTGTTTCAACTGGTTCATTCTCTCCAATTTTAACTCATTTTGTTATTGGTTCATAGCAAAGAAACATTGCCACATCCAAATCTGTTAGGATCCTAGAAGCTAATTTGCTGTAGGGCTATGTAATCCCACTTCTCACTTCATTAATTCTCAAGACCTTCCTTTTGCAGTTCAATTTATATGAAATAATCACTCTCCCAAATAACATCTTTTTTTCCTGAAGATCTCTTATCTAGTTTTAAAATTTTATTTAAAAATTAAATTAAAATTTTTGTTACATTTGATGAAGGCCAACATTTGATGAAGATTTATTATAAGTACTTCTTATCAGTTCTTTTCTGGGGTTGGAAAGTGTCTCCTTCATAAGTCCTTATAAAGGACTATAAGTTGATTCAGAGTAATTTAGTTATTCATAATTATTTTTTGAACAATATTGCTGGTACTGTATACAACATTCTTTTGCTTCTCTTCACTTTGTCTATTATTTCATGCAAATCTTTCCATGGTTTTCTAAAATCAATCAGTTTGGCATTTCTTATAGCATTCCTTTAATTTGCAACTCTGTCACCACCAAGAGATGCTAAAAATATTTTAGAAGATATAAGTTCCTTCCCTTTTTCCTTAATTCCCTTGGGAAACAGACTAAAAGAGGTGTTGCTGGGTCAAAGGTATACAACTCTTTGGGCCTAATTCCAGATTGATCTTCAGTATGGTTAGATAAGAGCATGGTTCCACCAGCAGAGTATTAGTATTCCAATTTTTCCACATTCCTTGCCACATTTGTCATTTTTCTCTTCAAACATTTTAGATGATAGATGTGAGATGATATCTTAAAGTGTTTTAATTTGTCTTTCTCTACTCAATTATAATTTAGAACACTTTTTCATATGACTGTTTTTTCATTGAAAAATGGTTTGTATACTTTGACCATTTATCTATTAGGGAATATTATTATAATCTTGACAATGTTCTCTACATTTTTGTGATACACCTTTATTGAGAAACTTAAAATTTGTCTCTCAATTTAGTTTTATTTGCACAAAACATAAAATTTAATGTAACCAAATTTTTTTCCTTTTTATATGTCAAAATGCTCTTCATTTTAAAGGTTATATCTTCCATATTATTTTTGTTTTCTTAAGACATCTCCCTTTATATCTGGGAGTATAACTATTTTGACCTAATGTTGGCATAGTATAAGAGTTTGATACATACCAAATTTTTGGCAGACTGCTTTTCAGTTTTTCTGACAATTTTTTTTACCAAATAGTAGATTCTTATACCCAAGCTTGGATCTTTACATTTGTTAAAAACAAGGCTACTATTATAATTTATTACTCTTGTATGTCTTCTCTGTACCACTGATCCATCTTTCTATTTCTTAGCCAGAACAAGATAGTTTTGATAATTATTGACTTATAATCTAGTTTAAGATCTAATATTAGTAAACTTCTTTCTGTTATACCTTTTTCATTAATTCCTTTCATTTTCTTCACCTTTTCTTCTTCCAAATGAATTTTTTTTAGTTCAATGAATTTATTTTGGTAACCTCATTGGAATGGCATAAAAAGTTTAGTTTAGAGAAGCTTCGTCATTTTATTATATTTGTTCTGCCCACCCCTAAACAATTAATGTTTCTCCAATTATTTAAAATTGTTTTTATCTGTTTAAAAAGTCTTCTGTATTTGTATCCATAAAATTACTGAGTTTATATTTTATATGGTCTGTAGTTGTTTAAATAGGGTATTTCTTACTATCTATTCTCACGAGGGTTTTGTCAGTGATAGAAAGTACTGATGATTTATGTGGGTTTGTTTTATATTCTGCTCCTTTACTAAAAGTATTCATTGGTGCTACTATATATTTAGTTGAATCTCTAGGATTATATCATCTGCATAGATACATAATTTTATAACTTCATTGCTGAGTTCTCCAATTTATTTTCCTTCTCATTGCTATTGCCAATATAATTTTGAATAATATTGGTGATTATGGGCATCCTTATTTCATTCTTGATTGTTGGGAAGGCTTCTAGGTTATCTTCATTACAAATAATGGTTACTAATGGTTTTAGATAGCTGCTTCTTATTTCAAGGAAAAATTCATTTATAATTAGGCTTTCTAGAATGGGAATAAATTGTATTTTGTCAAAGGCTTTTTCTGGATCTATGGATACAATATAATTTCTGTTAATTTTGTTATTGCTTTTTTCATAAAATCAACTTCTGTTTTATTTATTCAGTGATTTTTAAAATTCGATTTTATTAACTGCCCCTGTAATTTTTAGGATTTCCATTTTAACATTTAATTGGGGACTTTTAATTTGTTCTTTTCCTAGTTTTGCATACCCAACTGCAACCTCAATTTATTCTTCTGCTCTTTTTCCTAATGGCATTTTCAAATCTTATATCTAAGTATTTAAATAGCCATAAAGCAATAGAAAAAATTACTCATAGTCTTACATTAAAATAAGTGCAGGAATAAAATATTACAATCAACATATAAACCTAGGTCACACTCTTCCACCAACTCACTCAGGGAAAAGTGAAAGTGAAGATAAATGGCACACACATAAACTTGGGAGTGAAGCACATGAGGGAAGAAAATTCATGTGCTTTAGAGGAACACAGCACTGGACTTCAGGCTGGTTCAGGCAGTCTGGTCATGGGTTTGAGGTCTATATTACTTTGATGTCAGTTAGTAAACATTAATTCAGAACCTACTATGTGCCAGGCACTCTTGTTAAGTGGTAAGGATATTAATGAAGGCAAAAGACAGTCTGTGGTCTTAAGGAACTCCTGGTCTACTTTTCAGAGTTGTTACTCTTAAATATATTTTTTTCTCATTCTCACCATTTTCTAGCTGGGTAAATTTTCTTATCTTCTATTCTCAATCTGACAACTTCTAATTACTTTTAAAATATTAATAGCAATATGTTAATTCTTAATTTGAATAACAGATTCCCTTAATTCAGAGAGTTGAAAAACTCATGGGGGGGATTTTACACTATAGATTTTATTATTTTATTTTTATTTTCATCTTTTACAGAAAATGCTCATTAGAACATAATTGAATATATAAATATTCTTCACAATATAATCTTCATATATATATGTATCTTCATTCAAAAATTTATATCAGCAAACTGATTAAATACTCCTATGTATAATTTTTCATGATAAGTTTTGGGAATGAAAATGAATTAAAAAGCACAAATCCTGTCCTCAGGGAACTTATACTCTAGTTGGTTAGATAAGAGATATGGAAACTAGATATAATAATTATTTTTTGCAAGGTAAATGGGGTTAAGTGGCTTGCCCAGGGCCACACAGCTAGGTAATTATTAAGTGTCTGAGACCAGATTTGAACCCAGGTACTCCTGATTCCAGGGTCAGTGCTTTATCCACTAGGCCACCTAGCCGCCCCTAGATATAATAATTACAAAAGTTAATTCCAAACAAAATGCTACCAGAAATTCCGAGTAGGAAAGATAATTTCCAGGGCTGTTGAAGGAATCAACTGGATCTCTAAATGAATGAAACAAAAGATTTTGACCTCAACCTTAAATGGAAATTTCTTCATACTTTTCCTTATGACTAACTATTATAATGATTATCTGTGAGAAGTAGACAGTTATACATACACCAGGTTGCCGCACCAATCAATTCCAGTTTCTTTTTTTTTTCATTTTTGACTTTTTATTACCATAATTTATCACATAATTGATTGTTTAATAAATTCAGTAGGTACTTTTTGGTTTTTACATTTAATTTAGTTGTTTGTTTTCACATTACTACAAGTCTTGTAAAAATAACCCATAATTTTCCCCTCCCCCACAAAGATAGAGAAACTTCAAGAAAAACAAAAGAAAAAGGAAATAAATTACTTCAGTCTGTGTTCAGATACTCTCTGGAATGGATTGCATTCTTTACCATAAGTCCATCAGAGAAGTTGCTTCAATACTTTCTTTCCCATAGTTGCTATTGCTAACTGTATTTCCCTCTGTTCTATTTCTCCCCACTCCTATTTATTCTATTCTCTCTCCATTCACCTTGTCCCTCCTCAAAAGTGTGTTGTATCTGACCACCCTCTCCCAAGATCTTTCCTCTCCTCTATTACCCACACTCCTCCTCCCTTCCCCCTTACCTCCTTCTCCTTTCCCCTTTCTTCTCTTTTTCCCTCTAAGTTAAGATAGATTTCTATACCCTATTGAGTGTGATTTTTATTTCCTCTCTGATCCACTTCCAATGGGAATGAAAACTCACTCAGTGCCCCTCATCTTCCCCCCTTCCACTACTTTGCAAAATCTTTTTCTTGACTCTTTTGCATGAAATATTTTAGCCCTGGGGCACCTAGGTGGTACAGTGGATAGAGCACCAGCCCTGGAGTCAGGAGGACCTGAGTTCAAATTCAACCTCAGACACTTAATAATTACCTAGCTGCGTGACCTGGGGCAAGTCACTTAACCCTATTGTCTTGCAAAAAAAAGAAATATCTTAGCCCATTCTACCTCCTCTTCCCTTTCTCCCAATATATTTCTTTTCTGCCCATTAATTCCATTTTTATAATACATTGTACCTTCATATTCAGCTCCCTCCTGTGCCTTGTCTATATAAATATACATACACATATATACTCCTTCTAACTGCTCTAAAAAATGAGAAGGTTCATATGAGTTATCAGTATCATCTTCCCATGCAGGAATACAAACAATTTAACATAATTAAATCCCTCATAATTTTCCCTTCCTGTCCACCTTTTCTATGCTTCACTTGAGTCCTGTATTTGAAGATCAAACTTTCTGTTCAGCTCTGGTCATTTCAATAGGAAAGTTTGAAAATACCCTATTTCAATGAATGTCCATCTTTTCCCCTGAAAGAGGGTGTTCAGTTTTGCTGGGTGGTTGATTCTCAGTTATAATCTAAGCTCTTTTGCCTTTCAGAATATCAAATTCCTAGTCCTATTAGTCCTTACTGTAGATGTTGCAAAGTCCTATGTAATCCTGGCTGTAGCTTCCATTAAATTTGAATTGTTTCTTTTTTGGCTGCTTGTAATATTTACTCCTTGACTTGGGAGTTCTAGAATTTGGCTATAATATTCCAAGTCAGTTGCTTTTTGAGAGATTTCACATTTTCTCCTAATTTTTATTCTTTTTGTTTTGTTTTATTGTTTCTTGATTTCTCACAAAGTCATCAGCTTCTCTTAGCTCCATTCTATGGTTGAAGGAATTATTTTCTTCAGAGAGCTTTTTCTTATCTCTTTTTCCAGCTGGTCAATTCTGTTTTTTAAGGTATTCTTCTTTTCATTGACCTTTTGGACTGCTTTTTCCATTTAACCTAGACTAGTTTTTTAACATGTTATTTTTTTTTCAGTATTGTTTTATATCTCCTTCACCAAGCTGCTGACTTGGTTTTAATGATTTTCTTCCATTGCTCTCATTTCTCTTCCCAATTTTTCCTCTACCTTCTTTATTGAATTTTCAAAATCATTTTTGGGCTCTTCCATAGCCTGAGCCCAGCTCCTATTTTTTTGTTGGAGACTTTGGATACAGAAGCTTTGACTATGTCATCTTCTGAGTATGTATTTTGATCCTCCATAGGACCAAAGTTACTATCTATGGTCAATTCTTTTTCTTCTGTTGTTTACTCATTTCCCCTAAGACCTAATTTTAATGCACTTCCTAAGCTTTTGAGTGCTTTTGGGACACTTCCCCAGGGTCCTTAATTCCTTCAAGGTCTTATGAGAGGCTCTGACTGCTCTCATGGCCAGGTGTCTTGTCTGTGGATAACCACAAGCACTCCCCTGTGTCCTGGAGCTTGAGGAGGGTACCTGCTCCTCTATGGTAGTATGGGTTTCCAGACTGGGACCTGGATCTGAAAAGCAACAGAGTCCTGAACCAGGAATAGTGGTGAGACTTTGACAGTCTCCCCTGACTCCCTTACTGACTGAGAACTCTGTAAGCAACTGCTGGGTGACTCCACAGATTCCCTGGGGTGGGGCTGCACTGAGGCCTGTGCTAGTCTGGGCTCTGTGCTTTCTCTGGTGTGGCAGACTTTTCCTGCTGACCTTCCAAGTTGTCCTTGGTGATCCCTGGGCTGAGAGGTGGGGAAACTGTCCTACTGCTATGGAATCAGGTACCCCCAGGGATGCAGGCATCCTGCAAGCTGTTTCTGGAAGCTCCCTGGTTGCCACCCTTTCCAAACCCTGTAGAACAGACCCTTCCCACAGATCTTCCAATATATCTTGGATGGGAAAATTGTTTCACTTAGTCTTTCTGTGAGTTCTGTCATTCTAGACTTTGGTTAGAGTTGTAATTTTAAGTCAGTTGGAGTGTTCTGGAGGAGAGTTTCTGGGAATTCCTGCCTCCATGCTACCATTTTGGCTCCCCCTTTTCTGCCCCCCCAGTCTCTCTAATAGAGCAAAACTGCTACAAAAACTTCCATGTACCTCTTCCTGTGGTGGTGGAGAGGGAGGGTAGCAAAGAGGAACAGTATCACTAAGAGGCTGAAACTAAAACTAAAACTAAAGTAATCTTTCAAAGAACTTCAACCTTTTTTTTCAGCCAATGGGGAAAATAGCAATGAGGAAGCCTTCTGAAACAGATGACTGCTCCTGTGACTGGTTTCTCCAAACATTTCCAACAACTGTTCCTTCTACTTTCCTGCAAATCTTCCTTTCTTACCTGGTCCTTAAAGCTTCACCATCAGCCTCAGTTTTCTATATCTTTGATGGCTTAAATCAGAGCTTCTTGGTACTTTGGGACTCACCTATCACTTATGAGGTAACAACTCACCAGACTTCCCTTGTGAAACCAATAGAATTTATTTCATTATTCCCTAGTCTCTAAATAATTTTATGATTTCTTATTTTGCAAACCTTACTCTTTTAGGTCTTAAAAGAATTAAATGCAAATTAGCTGATGCCTTGGAACCTCTACCAATAATCAGTCTTTGACATGATGCAACTTTATAGTATATCCTTGAAAACTGTTTCTTCATGGTCAGATTTTATCACTTTTTTAATAAATAAAAAGTTCTTCCTCTTCCCCCTTCAAATTATTAAACTATTCATACAAACAAGGTGTATTTACCCTTACATCTCTTGAAAGGTACTTTGACATTATATTTTTGCCACTATTAATTTTCCATCCAAACTGCCCAAATCTCATGATAATTGTTTACATATATTTTTAGCAATTTTTAAAAACTAAAATTATTTTCCTACTGCTTTTATAAATCAACTATTTGAATTTTTTTACAATTTTTTCCAGTGGATTGAACTATTTTCCTATATAAAAGATTGCTTTTGTCTGCTTTTAGCATTAAACTGCACCTTGTGAAAGGGTGATTTCCTTAATGACACTATTTTACATGACAAATTGAGAACTCCTATCTTATATAAAGGCAGGCAGGAGTCAGAGAAGGAGAAATTGAAGATATTTAACAGAAAAAGAATGATAGCTGAAAGAGAGCAAGGGCATAAGTAGAAGGATTGGTTTTAATAAGAAGTAGAAAAACATTTTCCTTGGGATAGGAAGTTAGCAGAGAATGTGTATAATGATTCATTTTTAGAAACAAAGGCATAGGGTTGGCTTGAGTGTTCTCAGCAAAGTAGGCAGTTAAGGTGTCTGCCCCAGATGTTCAGAGTGAAGGTCCAATTGGAAGTTCAATGGAAAATAAAATCTTTGTAATCCTGTAGGTAATAAGATAAATTGACTAAGTATAAATGATTCTGGATTTTGGGCTGCCTTAAGCTTGTTGTCTCATGGTACTTAGGTGGAGAGAGGCTGAATTGTTCTTCACTGTATCCTGAAAGAAAAGTGACTTAAAACAATCCTTACATGTCAGAAAGAGAAGAGATCTTTAGGGGTGGAGTAAGTCTATTTTTAAGGATTCACTGAGTCATTAGCTTTACCTTTTTACTATTGTGGTAGCCATTGATTGACCATCTTTTTAACACAGTGCCTTCTCCATGAAATCATGGAGACTGATCTACCTTTGATACTTAATGACTTCTCAACACCCTCAGTTACCTCTCCTTTCTGGAAAGCTGGAGGGCAAAGCAATACACTCCTCCCAAATTTTAATCCAGTCAAAACTTTTACAAAAAATATTGACTTCCAAAGGTCCAGTTACAAATATATAAATATCCCCCCTCCAACACATGGGAAGGAAGAGCCTTTTCTCCCTTTGTAGCACCTCAATATCTGAGGAGCAAAAAGAGATAAAGTTTGCATTTCATATCGATGTAGAGAATTGTAAATGTAGCAGAAGCAAAATCTGTTGATTGGGTGGAGGTTCCCACTCTTGAGATTCTGCCTCCCTTGGACACTGCTGATTGTATCCTGTCACCCCTTGACCCTGTTGTTTGTACCTTATCCTCCATTTCCCTCTTCACTAAACCTTGACCTGGACACTAGTGGGCAGGAAATGACATGCTAAAATTGGACATCAAGTACCTTGAGACAGGAAGGGCCAGCATGTAGATTGCCATTGGAGGCTACCTGGCTCCAAGGTGAAAGACCACACCCTAAGCACCACCCTCTGTCCAGACTACAGTGGAGGGGTATCTAATCTTCTAGCCTCCCATCCAGAAGAATGGACCTTCCTCTGGCTCTTCCTTAAACCATGTGGAGCTCCATGGGCTCATTGCTGCCTGCCCTTCTCTCTCTCTCTCTCTCTCTCTCTCTCTCTCTCTCCCCAAACTTCAGTTGAGTCTGCCACCTGACCTGCCAAATCCACGTGGCTTTTCCTTAAATTTTTCTTAACTTTCCTATCACTTTCTTATCTATTGTAACTTCTTTTAATAAATCTATATTTTCTTTCCACACCTGCATTCCTGGGGCTAAATCATGATTCATCACAGGCAATAATAGAATTCAAATCAGCTACAATATCAATTCCCATACAGCTCAATCTGTACTTCCAAGTTTAAAACCCCAATTTGAATTGGAGTCCAAAGCACCTTCGCTCTTGAAGCTTCCATGCTGCTGACCTGGCTGGTTACATTACTCTGATTGCATTTCTGGCTTCAGGTTCATACTCCTTATTGGTCCTTTACAGATCACTCCCGGTGTCTGAAACTGAGCATAAATAATACAGTACAGAAGCAAACATCCTCAGACCTAATTCTTTGATCTCAGTGGTTTTCACCCTAGAAGGAGCAGAAAGGAGACTTAAAAAGATGGCAGAAACTAGTTTTTACTAGATTTAAAAGCACAGACAACCAATCAAAGAAGGCTACCTGATTCACGTTTGGGAGGTCAAAATGGACTGGTTCCACATTAGTAAAGTAGGCACACTAACAAGATAGTTTATACCTTATGGAGGACTCTGAACTTCCCAATTTAACTCTTGATTCTCCATCAGTTAATCTACTGGGTTTTGACTTTACAACCTGGATACCCTCTAGAGTCCCTTCGTCCTTTCAGTTTTCTTTTTTTGATTTGTCATTCCCAATTATTTTGTAAGCTCTTTGAGGACACAACCTGTTTCTTATTTGTATCCCTAGAGGTTAGCACTGTTTAGCCTGGAACATAGAATGTACTTAATAAATATTTATTAACTATTGGTTATTGACCATTAAGATTATTTACTTCTATTTTCACAGAACAAGCCCTTTTAGCTTGCTTAGTGGTCAAAGGAGAAAGGATACTCTGAGAATGATCTGGGCATCACTTGGATTGAATTAATTTTGTGATTTCTTAAAAGTCTGGCTTTGGATTTGGAAATATACTCGTGCCTCTCACCAAGTGGTGATGATTTGGGGATTTGTATCAATTTGTAAGATTTCTGGCCCAACCTTTTTTTCCTTTCAAAGCAGGACTGGTATCATCATTCAGAAAACCCCATCAATAGCTTTTCATCTCCTAATGAATGTCTTATTGCCCTGTCTGGTTAACATGGTCTCCCAATAGATTGTTAACTCATTTGCACAGTAGTTTATTTTGTATGCAGTGGATCATTTACTTTGAAAAGCAAATATTGAGCCGCTGTGATGTAGGACATAAAGGGGATTTGCAATAGATGTTTCACCATAGCCTAGGGTAAGTATCACAATTTTATGGGGCAGAGGCAGTCTGAGAATCTATTTAGGATGGAGGGACTTTGGAAACCAATAACCTTTGGAATGAAGAGTTCCATGGTAGGCTAGTCAGTTGGAATTTTGGAATAGAAGGAATTTCAGTAGCCCTTAATTCATATTATATAGGTAGTAACCTATTCTCTCTATTACATATAGGGCAAAACCTTTTGAAGTCATGATGGAATACTTAAATGAACTGGGGGAAAATTAATATGATTAAATATTATAAAGCAATTATGGTGGTAAGTTATGGGAATACAAAAAATAGAAAAAACTTTTGGAAATAATGTAAAGTAGAAAAAGGCAGACATGGCTAATGGAATTCATAATAACTACAATCATATCAGGAAAAATGAATAGGAATGACCAGACAAGGGATTCAGATGGAGACTTAAGAAGTGGGTCCTGGAAAAGACAAGTTTTGGACTGCAAAAACTTTAACTTGATTACCATTCTCTATGTGAGTTCCTTTTGCAATGACAAACAAGTGTCAGAATGCTAAAAGAATTAGATCATATTAGTTGTGGCATCTAACCACCCATCAGCATTTATTAAATACTTGCTTTGTGCCAAACACTGTCCTAGACATTAAGGGATAAAATGATAAAAATGAGAAAGGAGTTTGCATTCTCCTAGGGGGATTCAACCTGTTCATAGATTTTTTTTTAAAATAAAGGTAGAATAAATATAAGTATCAGGATGATCAAGAGATCATTTGATGAGTTTTCCCTGATTTGATAAAATTATAAAGAGTAAACCCAAGTTAGAAGGGTTGCCTCTCATAGAGTTAGATAAGAGCCCTAATTTCTTGCCGAGAAGACACAATGAATTCCTCTGATTGATCGCTAGTGACCAGAGCTGCTTTGAAGATGAGTGATAACTGAGAGTCAGGTAGAATGGACCTCGTTTAAGGAATTTCCTCTCTGTCCCCCAATTAGAGCAAGCAGTAAAAGAACTCAGCCTCCTTTACCTTCAGACTTCTAGACCACAGTGAAATAGGTTGTGTGGGAAGGATATTGGTCCATTCACCTAGTGATAGAGAATAGTGATTGGAGGAGATACTCATAGTAGAACCTGACTAGACAAACCAGAGAATGCAGTTCCTAGTCTTCTCAGTTCTTCTTCTTCTAGTTCCCCTTTTAAAAGCAACAGTATGTGATTAGTGTTCCTGAAAAAAGGACATTTCCAGTTGGAGGAGTTAAGTCCTGGGTCATTCTCATTTGAGAGTTCCTGAGTTGGACATTAGTATTTCAAGAAGTAATTTCTTTAACAGTTTCTTGTGGGTTTAAAAGGATCATCAGGGAAGATTATTAATACTATAGTTTCTTGGAGGCTACAAGAATCATCAGGGAAGTTTATCAATAGTAATGAATAGAACTTGAAATTGGAAGTGAGACTTGGGTTCAAATCTCTCCTTAATTATCCATATTAGATAGCTATATTGTACACTGAACTTTGAAACTGGGAATGTGTTTAAGGAGACTTAGAAATGGGTCTTGCTTATGCTTTAAGTTTTTTTTTTTCATAGAATTTTTCTTCTGGTCAGAGTTAAAGAGAAAGAATCCAATGCCTAAGGGGACTGGTCTCCAGGATGTACCCAGGTCTCTGTGAACCCAAAACCCTCTGAAAGGCCCCTGGGTCATGGATCGCATAGAATAAATGCAAAGTAATTTAGGGAAGGAACACTGACAAATCAGAAAAAGTTCTCTTGTAATATGAAGCACCTGAGCTAACTCTTTTTTTGTACTTAAAGATTTTATTTATTTTGAGTTTTACAATTTTCCCCCTAATCTTACTTCCCTCCCCCACCCCCACAGAAGGCAATTTGCCAGTCTTGACATTGTTACCATGGCATACATTGATCCAAATTGAATGTGATGAGAGAGAAATCATATCCTTAAGGAAGAAAAATAAAGTATAAGAGATAGCAAGATCAGACAATAAGATAACAGTTTTTTCTAAGTTAAAGGTAATAGTCTTTGTTCAAACTCCACAGTTCTTTCTCTGGATACAGATGGTATTCTGCATTGCACACAGCCCCAAATTGTCCCTGATTGTTGCGCTGATGGAATGAGTGAGTCCATTAAGGTTGATCATCACCCCCATGTCTCTGTTAGGGTGTACAGTGTTTTTCTGGTTCTGCTCATCTCATGCAGCATCAGTTCATGCAAATCCCCCCAGGCTTCCCTGAATTCCCATCCCTCCTGGTTTTTAATAGAATAACAGTGTTCCATGACATACATATACCACGGTTTGCTAAGCCATTCCCCAATTAAAGGACATGCACTCAATTTCTAATTCTTTGCCACCACAAACAGGGCTGCTATGAATATTCTTGTACAAGTGATGTTTTTACCTTTTTCATAATCTCTTCAGGGTATAGATCCAGTAGTATTGCTGGATCAAAGAGTATGCACATTTTTGTTGCTCTTTGGACATAGTTCCAAATTGCTGAGCTAACTCTTGAAATGAAAGAAGAGATGAGGAGGAAGACCATTCCACACTTATGAGATTTCTCATGGAAAGAAAAGGAAATGGGATAGGGAATATCATGAAGGGTGAACAGCCAGAAGGTGAATTTGACTAGAACATAGAATACTTTAAGGTATATAGGATATCAATTATATAATTTGCCTGGAGAGGCAGGGTCTATCCAGGTTGCAAAGGATTTTTTTTTAGTTTTTGCAAGGCAAACGGGGTTAAGTGGCTTGCTCAAGGCCACACAGCTAGGTAACTATTAAGTGTCTGAGACCAGATTTGAACCCAGGTACTCCTGACTCCAAGGCCAGTGCTTTATCCACTACGCCACCTAGCCACCCGCGCAAAGGATTTTCATTGGAAAAGGAGTTTGCATTTTATCTTAAAGTTAAAAAGGGATCATTGAAATTTCTTGGGTGGAAATTGAAGCTAAATGGATGGTTTCCTTTCTGGTTCTCCTTGTATACATTTTTTTAAACTAAAAGACAATAAGAAATATTATTTGTTTATCTCATATTACAGTTCTTAGGATATGTATTTGAAAATGATCACTATAAAAATAATTTTAGCTAATGTACAATTATTTGTTGCAGAGGATAATGAAGTAGAGGAATATTATTAAAATCTTTGTAAGACCCTTCAAAATAAAATCAACATACAGACTTGTTCTGTGACATCAACTTAAAGGCGGAAATAATTAATAATGTCTGGAAATATTATGGAACAAAGAATGAGAGAGGACAAACACTTGTAAATTATGCAAAAACTTTATACCTCTGTCATGAATACTCTCTTTGAGAAATTAATTTAAAAGCATTAGATATGGTGATCACTGAACAAAAATCAACAAAAATGGAATAATGTACATTTTGACAGATTTTTTTATTAATCTTGAAGTCATTCCTATATCAGCTCTATATTGTCATACCATTCACTTGTTAGAGAAAAAGTCAAATTGCTATAAAGCTAGAAGAAAGAATAAAAATAATAAAAAGATGGCATGTAATTGGAACAACTATTTTCTGAATTATTACAATGAAAAATTATTATGAATAATAGAACATGGTCAAAAGAAAGTCATAGGCATAACAAAAATTTTATGCTTATTTGCAAATTTTATTATACATTTATACAATTGATGTAAGCCAATTACCATAGCAACTAGATCAAAAGAACCTAAAAAAACTTGGTTATCAAACACCTGACATTCTGGTTAAGTGCTGAGATATGACAGCCAAAGAAGCACCAGTTAAGAATATAAATTGGTCTGTAAAATCTCATGGGAATATATATCAAAAATATGCATACCAAAACTTCATTTGGAAATGAGAAGGGAAATAGAAGGAAGGCGCTAGGGGGTAAATCAGATCAAAGACAGCTTGAAGAGAGATTAAGCAAAATTATCCCAATGGCATTTAAAGATGAAAATTCTAAAATGACAACAAACAGAAAAATATGAAAAAGACCTGTAAAATTTTTTAATTACAAAATTTTATAGAAAAAGTTGAAACAATAATAGAAAAGCAGTCAAATTAGATAAAGCATATATGTGTATATATATATATATATATATATATATATATATATATATATATATATAAGATCCATGCTGCAGGCTATAGAATTGGGAGGATATTGAGAGATCAATTTATAAAATATCTGAAGGAGGTGAAGATGCATAGGAAAAATTTTTAGACCTTATTAATACTGAAAAAGGCAACTTAAAAAATATCAGACAACTACTGATGTACATACTTATTTTCCTATCAATATAAAATTTTATGGGTATGGTTTATATACTCAACAATGAAGAGTGTATTACTAAAAATTGGCAAACTTTAGCAAATAATATTCTAATTGACTATATATTTATCATCATCCAATAGTACATATAGATGTGGAAAGGTGTAGAAAACATAGGATTTCATCATATTTGTTGTTTGTTAATGATATAAAAAAGATTTTTTAGAGCAAAGTGCTCTTTCCCAGTAGTTGCCTCTTATCCACCAGAATATACAAATAGACACACACACATATTATATTTATATACTATTTTATTTATATATATTTAGTAAATATATATGACACATATTTGATAGTCTATGTAACTTGACAATAAAAGTCGAGCCAAGAAGTAAGAAAAGATGAAAAGATGAACAGATTGAATTGCTTTTATGGTACAATGACCATAATTGTCTTTCGGAAACAAACACTAACATGCTAATCATCTTCCTTTTGTCCTCTGCCAACACAAGGATGTTCTCAGAGTCCTCAGACTGTCCACTAATTATACCTCACCTTTGCTGCATTTCCCTGATGATATCCATGATTCTAGGTCCTTATTCATTGTATATTATTTAGACCTACCATGTGCTCTTCATTGTGGTCTGCGTTAGACTAATTTTTAATTCTTATGAGACTATTGTGTTTCATAGCTAACATACAACAAAAACACCATTAGAATATTGGCATTAAAAAGATGGGTGTTTGATTCTAGAAGAAAATTTTGATTTAAAAAACCTTTGCAATTTCTTAAAGGAAATATAATAAACTAATTTTCTGATCCCAATTTCTATATTCCTGATATACCACTGGATAAACTATATTCATCTAACTGCATATTATAAATAAATGTTGGTGACTGATTCCTACATGGATGGCTAGACCAAATTCATTTGAGTGATGATAGATCTTTATCAGAGATGCTTCAGTGTTCCAGGACTTGATGCAACCAAAGTTATGTCATAAAAGAAGAATTAGGATTGAACTTTTGTAATCCTTGGTAGAATAATTCCCCCAATGAGGAAATCTCTACCAATGAAAGATAGTACCTTTCCTGCTGTTTAAAATCTTAGAGAATTCCATAGAACACTGAAAAGTTAAATGATTTGTCCAGTATCGCATAGCCCATGTGAGTCAGAGGAGAAAATGTCTTGATTTTAAGACCAACTCTCTATTCACTATGCCATAGTTAATGTTCAAAAGGACATTGGTTCAGGGACCAATGTGGGATCACTTAAAGAACTAAATAATTTTTCACATGCAACACTATCAGCTTTCTTTGGCCTTTTCAATTCCAGACTTAGCTCAGTGTTCATCCATAGTCATCAATAGTATCAAAGCATATGTTCAGCAGGGTCAGCTTAATAGATTGCTCATTCAACTATGTATCACAGCTCAGATATTTGTATTATTTTTATAATTAATAAAGATAAGTGGGACTTTTCTGAAATATTTATTTAGTGTTCCATGCCATTTTACTGCATGCACCATTATTCCTACAACTATCTTATTTATTAGATTATTTAAGTATCTTAAGTTTTCAAAGTTTTTGACATATCATTTATTCATTCAATTTTTTGAATGGACACTTTGGGCACAATACTTTTCTTGGCATTTCAGAACATATTATTCTTTGTTTTTAAGTTTTTGCAAAGCAAATAGGGCTAAGTGGCTTGCCCCAGGCCACACTGCTAGGTAATTATTAAGTGTCTGAGGCCGGATTTGAACCCAGATACTCCTGACTCCAGGGCTAGTGCTCTATCCACTGTGCCACCTATCTGCCCCTTAGAACATAATATTATTATTTTTTCTAGGTTTTTTTGCAAGGCAAATGGGGTTAAGTGGCTTGCCCAAGGCCACACAACTAAGTAATTATTAAGTGTCTGAGGCCGGGTTTGAACCCAGGTACTCCTGACTCCAGGGCCAGTGCTTTAACCACTACGCCACCTAGCCACCCCCAGAACATATTATTCTTAAACTTTATGAAAGTTATAGCTTATTTGGGGAGAAACACCCCAAACTGGAAACAATCACAAGGAAACAAATCAACAACTACTTAGTCACAATGCTTTTTCTTTCAGTTTTCAGTCATGTTCTTATGCAAACTACAAGGATTGTCATAGAGTGTGTGTGTTTGTTTGGGAAGACTTTTTTTGGAGAGATAAATCTTGAGCTCAACTTTGAATGTATTCAAGGGGGGGAATGGTATGATACTTCCCTCAATTTATTTCAAATGGAAAGGGTCAAATATTCTGAAAAATTGAGCCATTTTTTCTTTCAATCAATCAACCAGCAAGGATTTATTGAGCTCTTATAAACCAGGATCTCTTCTAGGTATTAAGCATATAAATACAGACAATGAAATAATTCTTTTTTGAAAGCATGCATTTGCAATTAGCAAATAAGCTTAGAGTATATATATATATATATATATATATATATATATATATATGAAGCTAATAAATACAAATATATGGGCGGCTAAGTGGCGTAGTGGATAAAGCACTGGCCCTGGAGTCAGGAGTACCTGGGTTCAAATCTGGTCTCAGACACTTAATAATTACCTAGCTGTGTGGCCTTGGTCAAGCCACTTAACCCCATTGCCTTGCCAAAAAAAACCCCACTGAAATAAATACAAATATATACAAAATAGATGAATATAAGATAATATGGAAAGAAGGCACTAATACCTTGAAAAATTAGACAAAGTTTTATGAGCTATACTTTAAAGATTAAGATGAACTCTATCAGAGGAAAAATGGGTAGAGCAGTTAAGTAATGTAGAATGGTCCGGTTCAAAGAAACAGAGATTAGGAGATGGAATGTCCTTTGTGAGAAACCGAAAGAAAGATGTAGAGCAGAGTACAAGTGACAGTAATGTCAAATGAAACTTGAAAAATAGCTTAGAGTCAGATTGTGAAGGGCTTTGTATGCCAGGCAAAGAATTTTATATTTCATGCTAGGAGCAACAGGAAAGTGGTGGAATTGTTTGAGTAGAGGAGTCATATGATTACACCTGTGTTTAAGGAAAAATACTTTGGCAACTGTGTGTAGTATGGACTGGTGGGAGAAGAGACTTGAAAAAGAGAGACTAATTAAGAGACTGTTGTCATAATCTAGATGAGATGAAAAGATACTGAACTAAAGTATACGCTAGTGAGTGGTAAGAAGAGGTTCAATGTAACAATGGCAAAATCAATTGACAATTGATTCTATATGTATACACACACATATACATATATATATATATATATATATATATATATATATATATATGGATAGAGGGAGAATATGAAATTCAGAATAATGTCTAACTTCAACAGAAGACTAACTTCAACAGAAATAAGAAAGTTTGAAAGAGAAAAGCTTTAGGAATAAACATAATGCGTTTAGTGTTAGACATGGTGAGTTTAAGATACTTCTAGGACATCCAGCCTCAAATGTATAATAGGCAAATGATGTCGCTTTGAAATTTGGGGGAGAGACTGTCTTCTTTCTGTAATGTAGCATCTGCTCTGTGGAATGCACCATAGTTTTGGTTGAGAGGATACAAATATAAATACAATACAGATTTAAGATAGAAACACAAACATAAATGTTCTTCAGCTTACAGTTTAGTGGTATTGACAAATCACCTACCAAAATATGAGTTAGCAACTGAAATTATTTAAGAGAAGCAAGAACATTCTACTCTGAAATCATCAAAGGAACTATCACTTTGGCTGATGACTGTAACAGAAAGACTCCTGAAGGAAGAAACATTTTAACTAGGCCTTAAAGGATATACAAAGCAATTCCTTTCTCTTTTCTACTTGGAATCAGAAGAATTGGGTAAGAATCTTGGCTCAGAAACTTATTCATTCTATGCTTGCAGGAAAATCTTTGAATTTCTCCACAGTTTAATGGGTTACCTTTGTCACAGAATCATTATGAGAAATGTATATCACAAACCTTAAACTCAAATGTGTCTTATCATTATTATTATTATTATTATTATTATTATTATTGTGATTAAGGTATTATTATGATTAAGGTATCCCTGGATCTTTTCTCACTAAATGTGATCAGCTTCAATAAATGGAAGAATCAGTTCATCCCGCCAATCCCCCATCATCCTCTCTGCTTAGAGTACCTCTCCTTACTTTGTGGTTTTCATTTAATAAATGTTAATGACATGGCATTGTAATCCATTCATAAATTGGAGCACAACACCCCAAAGAGCCAGCTGAGCACTGATCATCTATGAACCGAATTTCTCCCCACTGACTCCTCCAAAGGCTAGAACATATGTGCTATTTGAAACCCTTCAAGCACATGGGTGCAGGTGCAGGATGCTGAGGGCACTGCTCTGTTTCCCTCCCCCTCACTCAAATGGATGGTTGGGCTCAAGCTTTTTGTACGGCTCTAGGTGATGTAAGGGATTTAGACTTGATCAATTATACCCTTTTCAAGTTAACGCTAGAAAAATGAGAAATTGATTTTTTTGACGAAACAATATTTTAGAAATTCAGGATATAAAAATGGGATTTGACCTCTCTTACTAAGTCAGCTATCATCACGATGATTACATTTTGCAATTATGCCATATTTTGTATGTCACTGCCTAACACAGTCTACTTGTCAGATTTGCCTGAGGAGTGGGCTGAGCAAAGATAAAGCATCCACCAGTGCCAGCTTTGTGATGTGAATGGGTGAATTGAAGAATTCATTCATTTTGTTGGAAGAATCTGCCAAAGTTAACCTTCTCTGATATCCTGAAATGGAGAACCTCTGCCAACCTTTAATAACTAGGAGCCATATTGAAGTTTTACATTCCCTAGACTTCATTGCTTGTGTAAAATTAGCTTTTATTAACATGAAGTTAGTTATTGGAGGTGCTCATTAAAACCAAAAGACATTGACCAAAAGATGGGAAGAGATAAAGTACTTAGCAAGGGCAGGTTATTTACTTTATGCAGGTAGGCTGTATGTTGAATCAGTTTCAGATGTAAGTTGGAAATTTTTTAAAAGATTGGATATCCTTATCTTGCCTAGCCTGGAAGTGTAGTGATCACTCAAAACCTGATCTCAATACTGATATGAATGGGAACTTTTTTCTGACCTGTTCCAGCTGATCCCTTCTTAGGGTAGTCTAGTGGCCCTTTTCTCCTCAGTACTCATCATAGTGTGACTTAATTTGTGCCAATTAAATTGTAGTCATATTGTGCCTCAGAACTCCCGAGCTCAAGTGATCCACCATTGTTAGCATCCCTGGCAGCAAAGCCAGTTATATACTATCCTGGTCTGGAGAATGTTCCATTAACTTTTCCATCCAGTAAAATGGATGAAGTAGCAATGAGGATGATAATGACTTAGACTGAGAGTATACTTTACAGTTATCTATCTATCTATCTATCTATCTATCTATCTATCTATATATATATGTATATATGTCATCTCACTAGAAATTCCTAATCTTTTTAATCTGTGCTGCATAAATAGCTATTCCCTTAGGCAAGAAATTCCTTTCAAGGTTGTATTTGATTCCTAAAACTGAGGATAACTTGCAAAATATTGCCCAGGAAATGAAGTTAAAAGGGAAGTTTAAGGAGAAGAATACATATTATGTTTATTTTGAGCCAATGAAAATTTAGCTTTAAAAATTCAACATAGATTTTTGAGGGGTTTCAACTGCGACTGATGAAGTGTGCTGTTCTCAGAATGTGATCATGCCAGGAATACAGTTTCACAGCAGACCCTTCTTTAATGATTGAGTCATCAGGAAGCTGGGAAGGTCCATTTCTTTTTTATCTTGGGCTAAATATTTGTTGTAAGGCCATGAACAAATCACTTAACTTCCTAATGCTCTCAACAATTCTCTAAGACTATAAGTTACATGTATTAATATGCTTATGGAAGGGCTCAACAGGATCTCAAGCTCATGTGTAAATTTTTTTGTTAAATGATATTGGATTAAGAGCTCAACTATTAATCTTATAGTAATGAATTTTTATTACCAATTTTAATTGATCAGAGATTATTTAGCAATATATTATATGAGTGCCCTCTTTCATGTTTAGGAAACTAGAGCCTACTTTTGATTAAAGGGTCTACTTGCCTGCTAGAAAGTATTGGAAAGTATAAATAATTGTACTTCAGCCTTCTAGGCAATTAAATGGTTCAGTGAATAAAATATTGTGCTTGGAATTAGGAAGACTTGTGTTTGAATCCTATCTTAGGGTTATGTGACTCTGGATAAATCAGAACTTATCTCAGTCTCAGTTTCCTCATCTGGAAAATGAAGGGAATAAGACTCAATGGCCAACTCTATCTATGATTTTCAGGGAATCTCTCTGGACAATTATAGTACCTCAGCAGAAAAGATATGTTTCAAAAGCAAGTGTATAAATCAACAGATCCTGAATTTCATTTGGGTAAATTTTCTTCTGTAACAGAATTGGTAGAATAAATTTCATCAAATAAATTAATGGGTTGTAGAGTCTGGCAAATCTATACTGGGAAATTTTTTGAGGGGGATAGATCAAAACACAGAGATAATTGATTGAGAGAATATCAGTCATTGAATGATTATCAAGCAAGGCAAAAAAAGGAGATGTCTTATCAAAAATATTTGCCATGGGGCAGCTAGGTGGTACAGTGGATAGAGCACTGACCCTAGAATCAGAGATACCTGAGTTCAAATCCAGCCTCAGACACTTAAAAATTACCTAGCTGTGTGGCCTTGGGCAAGCCACTGAACCCCATTGCCTTGCAAAAACCTGAAAAAAAGAAAAGAATATTTGCCACTGTCCTGAAGGTGTCCTTCCCAGATTCAAAATGGAAGAAGGATCTCTAGATAGTGAAGTCCTTTAGATGTTTTTTTTTTCAGTGATGGGATTATTGTAACCAGATCCAGAATATATGGGTAGTCTTCTGTAAGATTGATGGCAACTTAAATGAGATCTACTTAGAAATTCACACAGTAGAACCTAGTATATGAAAAATAACTATTTACTGCTTAGATGAACCATGTTGGATGGTGGATCTGATGGATTTTTTCATCAGTATATTTATCTTGGACAGATATAATGACTAGAGAATAGAACTGAAAGGGAGAAGAGGATTGGATTGAATTTCATTCAGGAAAATTATGCTAAGTTTTCAATGATTATAAGCTGCTACTTATCACTGAAGCCTATCTTTTTAATACCAGTAAACTTCCAGTGATGTCATATGGCTATGAGTCATGGAACAGTAAGATCTCAGAAGAAGCAAAATAGCAGATGATCCAAAGGGTGATTAAAGGATACATGGTAGATATAAGTTGATTATGACATATGACAAATGGTGACTTGCATACAAAAAGCAGCATTAAAGATACCAAAAAATGAATACAACCAGGAAAGAAAGTACACACATCCTATGATAGGAGTGAGCTAATATACTAGTATCCTTTAAGGTTGAAGAGATCTGGATGAAGTCTTTGCTTGCTTTGTAGGGCAAATTCTCTATGGAAGATTTCTGGAAAAACCTGGATAAGAAATAGGTTGAGTAAGAGTGGGAAAGTTTCTATCAGTAACAGAATTAATAATATAAATTTCATCAAATGAATTAATGAGTTGATTGTTCTGGAAAATATTGAAGTATAAAATAGAATAATAAAGATGTAAAATATTATGAAGCAGGAGAAAGGGAAAATCACTTTTGTCACAATTTTCTCTTGTACAATATAAGATATCATTTTCTCAGGGGTCTGTTGGATTCAGTTAGACTCAACTCTTGAGAGCAGACTGTTAAATGTTCAGTGTAAGTATTTTTTACTTCAGAAATCAGCAAATATTACAAATCAGGACTTGGTTTGGATTTAATAAAGTGATGAGAAAATGTTAACAATGTATATTAAACTTAAAAATGTCATGAATTTTCAGAAAATGAGTTGTTAATCATTTACCAACATACCTGTGATTATATTAAATGATCTCCATAGTCTTTTCCAGCTCTAAAGACTATAATTCTGTAAACCCAGTCCTAGAAGCTTACTGAAAAGGATATTATTTTGGAGGAAACTACTTGTCACTTGAGTTCAATTTAAAAAATGCTTATTAAGGAATAAATTATTTGTCACTCACTGGAGATACAGAGAACTTATAATTTACTAGAAGGGATGGATATAATGTGAATGATTGAATAATGCAAGGTAAAATGGCTACAAGAATAAAGGAGAGATCCATACAAATAGTTATAAGATATATAACAAAGGATAAATCACTTTTATCTGGGGGTGTGGTGGTTCTGGGAGAGAGTGGAAGGGAAGGCTGTGGGAAGAGATAGTATTTGAGATTTGAGACAGACCAAGAAAGAAAAGCAGAACTGCAAAAGATCAAGAATATACATCCCAGCATGGGTCAATGGCTTGGTTCAATGCGAGGTAGGAGATTTCAGGAGGAGATCGAAGAATTGTTTGACTGAGTATGGTGTATGAAGGAGAGGAACATGAAATATGACTGGAAAGGTAGGTTAAAGTCGGGTTTCAGAGAGAATTAAATTCCAAGTTAAAGAGTTTGTATTTTATCTGCTTGACATTAGGGAATTCCTGAAGGTTTTCAAGTAGGATAGTAACATGGTCAGAAGTTAGGATTATTATTATTATGATTTTTATTATTTTTATGAAGGATTTTATTATTTATATGAAGGGTTGTTTAAAGAGGGAAGAGACTATTCCAATAGTCTAGATGAAAAGTAATGATAGCTCTCTTGATATGGGTTGTTTTGGGACAAGTGTAGAACATATTATGGTGTTCTAATTAATAGAACTTGGCATCTGATTCAATATGAGAAGTGAGGAAGATGATAGACTCAAAGAATTTAAAATTAAACTTAGATTACCAGGGACAGAACAGGGGCATTAGGAAGGAGAAGCAAATTTTGAAAGGTGAAAAGTGAGTTAAATTTTGGACATTCTGCATTCCTGGTGCAGGGTAGGATATCCAGCTGGAAATGTGAGATTGTATGTTGGGAGAAGAATCAGGAAGATGGAATGGATGGATTAGGGATTCATCTATCCCAAATTGTTATTTGGAGTAGTTAAATTCTCATGAGAAGAAAGTATAAAGGGGGGAGAGTCAAGATGGTGGAGTAGAGGAAGCAGCCATGCTCTCTTAACATTCCCCTCCAAACAATTTTTGAAAAGTACATCATCAAATTCTGTATTAGCAGAGCCAAAAAAAAGGTCAGAGTGAGACACTTTCCCATCCTATTACAAGTTAGGAGATCAGAAGGAGAGATCTGAGCCCCTGGGGTAAGAACTTCTCTTTTCCCCCATATGACAGCAACACCACCAGTGGATATTGGATGTAGCAACAGCAATAGTAGCAGCAGGAGCAGCAGTTTTCAGAGCTCTCAAACAGTGACAATAAGGAGATTAGGTAACTGGTCATAAAGAGACTAAAGGGATCCCTTGTGCTATGTAGCACTAGGTATGGGATAGATAGTGTGCTGTTTGGTAATCTGTTGCTTATACCCATTTCTGAGTCAAAGTTCCAAAGTGAGTAACACTTGCTTGACTTAAGGGAACAATGGCCCTGAGAAGCCGTATCAACCTGTGGTTGCAAAGGAGCAGTGACCACGACTCATAATGGATCATACCACCTTGGAAGCACTGAAAATTTCCAAATCCCCAGAATTAGCTCTAAAAATAGCAGTGACAGAAAGGTCAAAACTTGAACAGTTCCCCTCCCCCCACCTTCCCTTTTCCCCCTCCTCACTGGGAACAGAGCTTAACATGGTGACAGCAAAGATCAAAAGTAGATAACAATGATAACAAAACAGCTATAAGTAAAACCTCAGAGAAAAAAAGTGAATTGGTTATGAACCCAAGTACTGGAAAAGTTAAGAAAGGATTTTGAAAATAAGAGTAGTAGGAAAAATTACTACAGAATCAAGAGTGAGGGAAGAAAATTATGAAAAGACAAAGTTTGGTAAAAGAAACATTAAAATAGTAAATAACAACTTAGATACTAACAGATCAATGTGAGAATAAAGATGGCAGAATACAAGCAAACTCTACCAACATTCCCTTCCTACCAACTTGAAAATAATACCTAAAATTGAATTTTGAAGTGGAAGAGCATACAAAAGTAATAATAGTAGTATTGGATCTCTGAACCCCAAATTCAGCACTGTTGCCACTTCATAAAACTGCTTTCCTTACTTTCCTCAGTTGAACCCTTAAAGTCAATCATTTCAGTAGAGCAAGCAAGATGGAGTAGATGTGGGAAGAAGGTAGAGGATCTGTTTCTGTCTCTGCATTCTAACTCCTCAAACATCCAACTGTCATCCTTGGATGATGGCATAACAAGTTTATCTTGATATACATTGCATTATGGAATATCTAAATGCTTCAAAGTCTGAAGATTTCACAAATAAATTTTCATGCCTTATCTAGCTCCCAAGAAATCTACAAGAAGCCATTTTTGTATCCCATGTAGATTTAGGATTTAAAAATAAAAGTTTATGTAGTAAAAAATAACAAATCAAACTTTTCTGTTGACAATAACTATCAAGAATAACAGGATGTTATTGTAGTTATGAGTTTTATCAGAAATCATAAGATTTAATGATGAAAAGAAAGCACAAACATGTAAGATGATAGGACATGATAAATAATAAGACATTTTGTAGTTAATAATGGGTTTTTAAATACCTTTATAAAAGTGCTGCTATATGCTAGGCATTGTGCTAAGCACAGGGAATACTGTTGGAACTGTCACCATCATTCCATTATTGAAATGAAAATGAAGACCTGCTACAAATGATGAATCAGTGTGTTCAACATTTTGCCTGGATAGATCCCATACTCTGATGACAGAATCAGAAGACCTGGTTATGAACACCCTGTCATCATTCTGCATGCCCCATGAGGATTCAATCGCACTCCAATGTATTCCTATCCTAGATTTAATAGTGTTGTCTCAATGACCCATTTTCTGATCTACTATCTTCTGATCATCATATTGTAAACAGTTAACTCCTTGGCTAGTTTTACTCTGGCAATGGATCTGTAAACTGTATCTTCTACAACACCAGTTAGATTCTATTGTCTTGACCTGTACAATTTTAGGATAACATGCTCTATGTGAGGTTTGTTTTTGAATAATTCTGTTCTGCCAGGTCTCTCCATAGAGAATCTGTCCTGACCATTCTTTTGTTGAGTTTCTTCCATAAGATTCTATGGGTTGTCATTAGGTTTCACTCTCTGCATACCAGCTCAGCAGCACAGGTATGATAAAATATTCTCAGCAATGTGATCTAAACCTTGAACTGGCAAGGCAGTTATAAAATCTCTCTGTAGAGATGTTCCACTAATTCAACTTGTTTAGACTCTAACCACTGTTCAAAATATCTGATGCACAGCTCTTTCTCCTCATAACTTGCAGAGAGTATCCTTTGCTTGGACCTGATCATGTTGGAGGTGCCATTGGCAAATTTTGTTTTGGCCACAATTTTCAGTCTTCATAGCAGTGCTTGTTAGACATATGGTTTCTTTATTTAAGCAGGGAGCTCATCATAATTACAGGCTCTCTGAAGAATTCTGAAATTCATCAGTCTCTGTGTTACACAGGTATTGCAGTGAAGACATGCTATCCACTAGTCTGGAGCAGCTCAGCCACAGAGTTCAGGGCTTTATAAAGCACAAAACCTTGAGCATCTTCTCCTACACTACCACCTTGGTCAAGTCCATAGTCTCCCTGGGGACGCTGCATCTCAGCTTTGCCAGTGTCCTCCATCTTGTGCCAGGCTCCAGCCAGCACAGTTCTTGGATCCCATCTCCTCTTCCTTCCTCCACCTTCTCCCAACTTCTCCCACGAAAGGTAATTTACTACCCAATATTGAAATCTATCACATTGATTAAAACCTTTAACTATTAAAAAAATTCCTACATTGAACTGAAATCTGTCTTCCTTTAAATTAAACAGTTTAAATTCTATAAAACAACTTGTTTTTATTCTCTCCTCCTTTCTTTTCCTTTCCTTTCCTTAATACTTATTTGTGCCAATACCAGTCACCAGTAGTCATTCCTTAGCCCCACTAGCAGCTCTCAGGCCCCAGAAGGTTGTTAGTAGGCTTGGACTATGCTTTCTTGGAGGCTTAGGTGGGACTAGTCTTTTTTCTAAGATAGACAAAATGTAACTGGAAGCCATGATGGAATTACAACATAGGAATTTTATTTGGAGACAGTGCCCTAGAGTTGGATGGAGAAGATACCCTGGACCTTGTTAGTCATCCTCCCAAACACTTAGTCCTGGTCTCCTCAGGTGTCATTTAGCCAAAGCTCCACCTGGCAAGGGTCCTTTCCACAATAAAATTGATAAATAGTCATCAGAAATTTGCTTAAAGAAATTAAGGTAAGAATGAACCCATTACCTGCTGTACTATCATTTTACTTTAGGATAAACTTTAAAAATTGAGAAATTTTTCTTTATCTCAAGTTGTAATTTTTCTTTTTACAGCTTCTACCCATCAATTTCTTCCCTCTCACCCAACCACAAGTCTAATGCTTCTTCTATATATACCATAATCCTTCAGTGACTGGAGGAAAGTTGTTTTGTCTCTTAAGCTTAAATGTTCTCTTCTCCAGGTTAAAAGTTCCAAGATCCTCAATTAATTCATATGACTTGTCATAATATGATCTCAATGCCCTTCACCTCTAGGGTTAACCTCTTCTTCATGATACTCAGTTTATCAATGACTTTTCTAAAATGTATTACCTATAGTTGAACAATAGATGTAAAATGGGCAATGTAAAATGATAGCAGGAGTATTACTTCCTGTTTTCATGGGGTTCTCATGCCCTGGGTAATACCACAAAGGCAAAAGACAAAGAACCTTCTAGGCCTTAAGGATAGGTGCCAGATTGCTTTCAAACCAAGGCTTACCTTAACTCTCTGCTGACCTCTCTCCTCTGCTATCCCATGAGCTTAAATATCCTTTGACCCTTCAATACCTTTTACAGCAATCCATCATCTCAGTTTTGCAAAACCAGGCTCTGGCAAAGGGAAAGCCTATTGTGAAAGGGAATAAATGAGGAAACCTTTGCAGTTTTGCTTCACTTGCAAATTTTCTCCTTTTATTTTACACAATAAGCGTGTGTCTAATTGAATTAGAAAACTGGAATTCTCTTGATGTTCAAATGAAAGATTTCTGGACTTGGATAGGCAACAATTTCAGGTCTTCATTCTTCTGGTCTAAAAATCTGTGCTTCAAAATCATCATTATACTCATTCCAACAGAACAGTGGGCACAAGGAGGGTGAAACTCAACAGGGAGATGTGGACAAAGGCCACAAGCAGACTGAGAGGACACATGAGTAGTTTTAAAATCAATGCAGAACTTAAAAGGGAGCCAGGGGAAAGATTGGAGGTCAGGAAGAAATGTGCTCCACTGACTTAATAAGTGAGTCCTTCTCCAGCTGAAATTGGTATTAAATGCTGCATATATAAGGAAGCATCAGAAAGACAGATGACCAGGGAGCTATAAGAGTCAGATTGCACAGTGTTATAACTAAACTGAACTTTGGCAGCTGCCCAGGCTTCTCCCTCATTTTTCACTTGAAGAAACTGAGGCACTAGCTTTGGGCCACTAGGCATTAGTGAATGGAAGGTCTGAGACCAGAGCCCATGTATCTTTCAACTATTCCTATGTAAGCTTAAATTTAATTTAGATATAATTTATAGCTGGTGAACAAAACAGTTATGACCTTTCTTAAACTGCATAGTTCTGAAACCTAAAAAAATACCCCATTCAAATGTCCCCCTTTTTTGTACCTAATTTATCCCTGTTTTTAAATCACTGGGCAACTCACCTTTGTTTTCAGCAGGGTCAGAAACACCCTGGAGCCTTGGAAGAGGCCTGGGCCCCAGCTGGAAGTTGCAATTTTATGTGACCTATAATTGTTTCTGTTCCATTCGTACATAATCCCTGTGTGTGGCCCTGGTTTTATAGAATTAAAAGGCCCAACAAACCATCCAAGAGTCCCTTTTTATGGGATACAAAAAAGTCTTATTTTTTGAACAAGGGTTAAATACAACATATATATTTGATCATTAAAATGGAAATTTGCCTGAACTTAAATTGAGGGATTGAATGGGTAGATATAACTGAAAGACCTCCATGATTTCTTTACACTCTACATCTCTGATCATCCTCATCCTAAAGGTTAAACCTGAGGGAAAAGTTTTTAGTTTTGAAATTGGAAGACAGAAGGTGTTGTTTAGCTCTGCCATTTACTAGATAGGTGAAGAAAGGCAAGTTATTTCTTTCTTTCTTTGGGGTTTCTTCATTTATTAAATGAGGAGAAATATGTTTGCTCTCCTTGCTCCCTTCCTACACTGGTTGGTTGTGAGGATTAAATGAGATAATGTTTAAAAGCATGAGACACAAGATCCCCTAATGTTAGCTTTTATTATCATTGCCTATGACATTGAAAACATGTAATTTGCCTTTTCATTTTGGGATGCTGTATCTCATTCTGATAGATTTAGAGAACTATAGCTGAATATTCAGGGTTTGCAATCACACAAATCATAATATATATTGTTTTTTATTATAATTTTAGAAGCAGTAATAAAACTTAGCTAGAATATGTGTTTGAATAACCCTTTACTAAAAGTAAGGTTTACTCCCCCACATCCTTATCTTGGTTTGGTTTTGATCTCTGATTTCTTTGAGAATTCTCAGGGTGGAAATTCCCACCACTGGTACAAATTGGTGACTCGTATGTAATGGAGATCTTCCTGGGTCATGGAGTGTGCCAGGGCTTAACCCTGAGTCTTACTGCCTAGCCACACTGACTTTTGAATTTCACTTTTTGGAGGCTTAGTTCTTAGAGTGAAGAGATAGGTATACTAGAAAGAGGCATTATTTTTAACAGGAGAGAGAGATTAGACCACTTCATGATGAGATGTGTTAATTCAATCCATGGAAGAGCACCTTTATAACATGGAATTAAAGAGTACCCTGACATTGTAGCTATAGGCTAAGGGTGCCATATTTCACTTTTTATATAGGTGGTAGGTTTGGGGGACCATAGTTTAATTTATATCACAGGAGGATACTTTTAGAGGTGGAGGATAAGTTAGAGGTCATCAAGTCCAACTCCTTTATTTTCTAGATGATGTGCCTGAAGTAAAAAAAAAAAAGATAAATGATTTATGACTGCTAGTGAAAATTTGAGATAGGATTATAATATAGGTCTTTCTGATGCCAAATCTGAAGATCAATTCAATATGTCTTTGCTTTGTAGCATTTTAAAACTAGCAGTTTAAAACTTCAAAAAATGGTAAGTAAATAATCCCACATAGTGAAACAACATTTGGACTAGGAATCAGGAGGTTTGAGATTACTCCTGACCTTGTGATTAATCAAATGTCCCTCATTATTTTTTTTTCATCTGAAAACCAGGGGAAAAAATACTTATCTTACATAGTTGATAGAAGAATTCTAAGGACCAAAAAAGAAACAACAGTAATGAGTGGAAAGATCATTAAAACTGGAGTCAAAGAACCTGGGTTCAAATTCCTATTCTTCCAGTTACTACCTCCATGAAGTTAAAAAAATAATTTTATTGATATCTTCTGCTTTTTACATCACCAGAATTTTGTCCAATATCTGTCTCCCCCCTCCTTCTAGAAAACTACCCAAAAGGTAAGTAATATTTTTAAAGAAAAAAAGAAAAAGAATAAGGAGAAAATCAGAAAAACAGATCAATATATGGGGAAAGGATGAAAAAATATAAATATTATTCTCCAAATCTAGTACACCTCTACAAGGGAGTGGGGGTGAAAGCAACTTCTCATTGCTATTCTCTGGAGCCATGCTTCTTCTTTGTGATTTTGTAATGTTGACTTTTGGTTCTTGTGTGGTTATTCTTTTGTATTTACATTCTTTTAGGTGTGGTATATATTAATTTATAGTCTCTGCTCACTTCTCTCTAAATCAATCCATGTAAGTGTTTGCATGTTTCTCTGTATTCACCAAATTCATCACTTTTTTAACACATAGTAATATTCTATTCTATTTGTGTGCAATTTGTTCAGCTATCACCCTACTAATGGACATGGATTTTGTTACCACTTAAAGTTTTGATATAAAAATTTTGGTATATATAGGAATTATTATCAATTACCTCCTTGAAGGTATGTGTATGGAATTTTGGGGTCACCTAGTAAAGACATTTTAATTCTTTTATTTGCATAATTCCAAATTGTTTTCAAAACAATTTTGCTAATTTACAGCTTTACCAACAGAGTATTGGAATGCCTATTTTCCCACAACTTCCCCTTCAACATTGACTATTTGTCATCTTTTGTCATCTTTATCAATTTGCTGACTATGAGGCAAGACTTCAGGATATTTGATTTACCTTTATTTTATTATTAATTATATTTTATTATTATTATATGATTTGGATTGTTTTTCTTTTTTTAGTTTTTTTTTAAAAATTATTTATTTAAGGCAATGGGGTTAAGTGACTTGCCCAAGGTCACACAGCTGGGTAATTATTATTTTTTTAGTTTTTTTTTTTTTTGCAAGGCAATGAGGTTAAGTTAGCTTGCCCAAGGCCACATGGCTAGGTAATTATTGTGTCTGAGATCAGATTTGAACTCAGGTCCTCCTGACTCCAGGGCTAGTGCTCTATCCACTATGCCACCTAGCTGCTCCCTGGTGTATTCTTTTATATGGTTATTGATTTACAATTTTTTTTTGGTGAGAACTATTTATACATATTCTTTGATTGCAGTTATTGGGGAAAGGCACATGCCTACATTTGTATATTCATACATAAATGCATATATAGATATGTGTGAGCATGCATTCATGCAGAAGTATATATGCATATTTGCATCAGCTCTATATATATCTTCAATTCCAAATCCTTATTTGAGAAATTTGAGTCAAAGAATTTTTTGAGTTTGAGTTTGACTGTTTCCCTTATTTTTCTAAATGCATTAATATGGGTAACTTTTCAGCTTCATGCAAAATTATCTATTTTTGAGTTTGGTAATTTGATCAGAAATGTATCTTCTGGTCATAAGTGTGAAAAGTCTATGATGTGCTTCTCTTCTAAGCTTTTTTCATAGTATAATCTTTTTAGGTTATTTATCAATATTGAAGTTATTGGGATATATATATATATATATATAGTATTGCACTAATTCCAATTTCTGCCAGATGGTTTTACAGTTTTTCTTACAGTTTTTTAAATCAAAGAAGGATTTCTTTTTTAAGTAATTAATTTTTCCTAATTATTGAGTTCCATTGTTTTTCATTCTCTCATCTGTTCCATTGATCAAGTTCTCTATTAAAAATGTAATACCAAACAGTCTTTACAAATGATGATTTATGACATAATTTAAGGTCTAAAAATACAATCTCTCCTAAATTCCTGACTTTTTCATCATAAACTTTGATATTCTATATATTTTGCTTCTCCAAAGGAATTTTGTTATTATCTTTTTGAGTTCCATAAAACAGAAGAGTCAAACAAATAGAAAAAGATTTTGGTTGGTTACATGTACATTGAGAAAATCATTAATTAATATCACTATACTTTATTGCATTTTTTTGTTAAATATTTTTCAGTTACATTTTAATCTGGTTCCTTGCATTCAGATTTTGGGCCTCATGAACTGCTCATTTGACATCTCTGCTATAAAGGATCCCTTTGATACTTTGGCAAAGTTGGTACTATTGCATTTTATATTTACATAACTCATTCATGAGTACTGACTATTCCTCTAGCTACTTAAGTTATTCTTTATTTTTAATCTATACAAATATTTTGTTTTATTTGATAGATTGATTCTCAAATATTTTATGCTTCTGAATTCAATTAAGTTATTTTAAAGTAATTTCTATTTCTACTATTACTTCAGATATTATTATTGTGGAGAAATGCTGTTGATTTTTGTAAATTTATTTTGTAGCCTGAAATTTTGCTCAAATTATTACTTGTCTCAATTAGTATCTGTGCTAATTCCCTAGGATTTTCTAAGGAAACCATCATATTATCATATAAATATGGATAGTTTTTACCTCCTTTTTGCCTTTTTTTTGTACTTAATTTCTTTCTTTTGACTTACTCTTTTTGACATAATTTCTAGAACTTTATCACCTAATAGCTGGAAAAGTCAGTATTCTTGCTTTGCTCCTGCATTTATTGGGAAAGTTTCTAATATATATATATACAAGGCAATGTGGTTAAGTGGCTTGGCCAAGGCCCCACAGCTAGGTAATTATTAAATGTCTCAGGCTGGATTTGAACTCAGGTACTCCTGACTCCAGGGCCAATGATCTATCCACTACGCCACCTAGCTGCCCCCTTCTAATATATTCTTATTGCATATGATACTTTCATTTTAGATATTTTTCATGGTATTAAGAATGGTTCTACTACCCTTAAACTTTGTAGAGTTTTTAGCATAAATGGATAAATTATGTACTTTTCACTGTTTTTTTCCTGCATCCATTGAAAAAACCATGGGCTTTGGGTAATTTTAATTTTAATATGATCTGTTATGTTAATTGTTTTTCTTGTTGAACTATCTTTGCAAACCTCAGGTAAATCCAACTTATTCATTCTTGGATGGATTGTTGTAGGAATTTATTTAAAGTTTTTGAATTTATTTTCATAAATGATGTTGGATTATACTTCTTTTGTGTTTTATCTTTCTCTGATTTAGATACTCAGATTATATTTCTTTCATCAAGTAAGTCTAATAGAGTGTTTCCTTTCACAGGTTTTTGACAATAATATTGCACAATTGACACTAATTTTTTTAAATAAAATATTTTCTAGAATTCTCTGTGAATCTATCAGTACTAGGAAGTTTTTATTCCCTACCTTTGAAATTACTGGAGATAATTCTATTCCCTTTCTTATTTGGTATCCCTATTTGGTTGTCTGCTTGAGTATTTTGTATTTTAAAGATTTTCTTCTATTTTTTTCATTGTTATCATATAATTGTACATCATGGTTCTGATGAATGTTTTTATTATCTCTGATTTTGTAGTGATTTCATCTAGTTCATTTATTATTGCATTGATTTGATTTTAGTCTCTCCATTTATTCAGATTGGCTAAATATTTTTGAATTTTGATGATCCTTACAAAGGAAAAACTTTAATTTTTGTTTTACATTTATCTATTTTATTTCTTCATATTTATAATGAGTTTTGTATTTCTTGCTCTCTTGATGGGTGGGATGGAAGGAATGAGAGATTTTGGAAATGAAAATAAAAAAAGAAATCAATAAACCAAAAAAAGCTTTTAGATTTAATCCTTTCTATAATTTTCCTTGCATTTTATCTACTTCTTAAATTGTCAAAGCCTTCTCTATTGTGCTTATTTTGAGAATATTTTTGAATTTCTAATTTTTTCAAATGCATATTTAACTAATCAACTATCTCCTTTACTATTTTGTTGACATGTTTTTAAAGATATAATTTTCACTTGATCCTACTTAAGGGCAGGAATTTGGATATGTGGTTTAATGAATATCATTTTCTTTTATATAATTATTGTTTCTGGATTTATTATCTGATCCATTTTATCATTTAGCATATTATTATTAAATTTCCATTTAGGAGACTTAACAATAAGATAAATGTTGAGCTCCCTGAACTAGTTACTTTTTCATTGTATTATGGCATCGAAATGATATTTATCTGCTTTTTTAAATACATCTTTACATTATCTCTATGTCCTAATAACTATCATCCCTCTTTATCTTAGAATCCAAAGGAAAGTTGATATTTAAAAAGTCAACAGTTATGGAACTTTCTTTTCACTTAAAATCTAAGGTTTGCAAAATAGGGGAGAGATAAAGGAAAAGACATACATAGACTAGGGCTCTTTTCAGGGTGACCGCTTAGAGTGTTCACCCCCCAAAACTGCAATATTAGTTTGTAGTTGACTATTATCATCAGGAAACCATTCTAAATAATATCCTGTTTCTATTAGAAATGCAAATGTGTATAGGATAGATGGTAAGCCCAAAATATAGTTATATGATGCCATAGAAAATGTTAATTTGAAAGATTCTTAAATCTATATAACTAATCTTCAAGGTTTGGAGGTCTTTTATTCTCAGTGATGACAGTGATAATAACAATGATAATGCACTCATTCTACTCTGATACCTCATTGTTTTAGTACCTGTCACTATCTTTCTATCTGTCTTCCTGCCACCATCCTATGGGCCTTCAGGATTCATATTTTTATTTACTTTCTCAACCTGACCACAGTTCTTAACTTTCCTAATTTCAATCACCTTTTTTTTCACCTCACTTTAATTGACAGTCACATCTCAGCCCTCACCATCACTACTTCCAAGACATGGAACTTGGAAATCCCATAATGTCCATTCATCTTCTACTCTCTCATCCACACTGCCTCTACTATGGTGTCTTGATCCTGCCCTCTTCTCCCCTTCCCGACTCTAGCTTCACTTTTAATATTTTAGCATTCAACTTTAAGCTTCCCTTAACCTTTAATCCCATAATCTGCCTTCTACTGCCAACAACAGTTTTTTCTACTTCTGCTCTAGGGTTGCTGAATCATTGAAGGAAGTCATAAAATTGGAGTGATTTCACCCTCTATAGTTTAGTACTTATTTAGTTAACCAATAATCTTTTTATTCTACCATTATTGAAGTCATTGTTCATTCACTATAGTGACTGTTTTAAATCTTTTCCTTACTCTTCTTACCATCTATTGTATCTCTCATATTACCATTTATAGTAGGATGAACTAACATCCTACTTTAATGATAAGATGAGACCATCTGATATGAATTCCCTCAATTTACCTGCTTCATGACTTAAACCTCAAATTTCCCACTTTTTCTTGCTTTCTTCCTTTCAATCATAGAAAAAGCTATCTGTTGCTCATTAAGTTTGATTCCCTTCACCTGCTCACTTGACCCCATTTCCTTCTCTTTCTTCTAGGATCTTATTACAAATGTTCTCCAGCCCCCTCTCTCATGTATCTTTATTTTGTTCCTTTTTAAAGACTTCTTATTTGGCTACAAATATGACCAGTTCTCCCCACTCTTAAAAAAAGACTAAAAGCAGTGAATAGAATTTGACCATTCTTGAAAATTTATCTCTGTTTGATGAATTGACTTTTTCATGACCAAAACTCTCTTAAATTTCACTTGGGCTTCTAACCTTCTCACTCTACTGAAACTGTTTTCTTCAAAATAATATTACCTCTTAATCATCAAATGCAATGGCCCTTTATAAATCCACATCGTCTTTGACCTTTTCCCCCAGTTTGTAAAAATCATTTCTTGCACTGGATGTTTTCCTCTATTTCAGCATCAGACAGATCATCACCCTTTCTAGATATTTTTTTCTCTTTATCTTGAGGATTTTAACCTGAGGTCCCTAGGATTCTCCAATGAATCCATGAATAGATTTTAGGGTTCTGTGAACTTGTAACTCTTAATATTTTGTTAATTGCATTTCAACATAATTGGTTTCTCATGCAATTCCATGTGTTTTATTTTATGTATTCAAAATGTTATTCTAAGAAATGGTCCATGGGTTCTTTCAGACTAGCAAAAGTGGTCCACAACACAGAAATAGTAAGGAATACCTGCATTAATTGATACTTTTTCTTCCACAACGTCTATTCTTCATTTTCCTAAATTTTTTTATGTAGGTTTTCCTAAGACTATGTCCTCAGTTCTTTATTTTTTCTGTAATCTTTGTCAAACGTAATAACAATCACTCCTACAGCATAAAACATCAACTGCATGAAGGCAGCAGCATCAGATAAACAAAACCTCAAAGTTAAAAATTACTTCATAAATCAACTAGATTAAGGCATATGTAAACTATAATTCACCTTACAATTTATCTGACAAGTAGTCATCTAATTTTTGTTTGAAAAACTTAAGTGAGGAAAAACTCACTATCTTCCCAGACAGCCCACTCCACTTTTATATAGTTCGAATTTTTTCTAATTATCCCTAGGTTGATTCAAAATCTGCCTCCCATAAACTTTCATTCAATGCTTCTAATTCTTCCCTCTGGAGTCACATAGAACAAAACCCCTTTGCCTGTCCAAGATTTGAAGATAGCTGTAATGTCTTCACTATGTCTTCTTGAGGTCAACCTTCCCCTGACAGTTCAACTGACTGATCCTTAAATGACTTTATTTAAGTGCAATTCTCTGTCTTGGTGACTTTCCTCTATATACTTTCTAGGCTATTACTTTCATTCCTATCACATGACATTCAGAGCTAAACATGATGTATCAGAAGTTGTCTCAATACCACTTGTGAATAAGACACAAGATTAGGACAATGGTATATCAGGTCTCTTGTCCTATAGGCAATGCCTTATGATTCTATTGACTTTTGAGCTAATGTATTGCATAGTTGATTCATAGTGAAATATAGTCTACTACTACTACTACTACTACTACTACTACTACTACTACTACTACTACTACTACAACTGGATTCTACTCCAGATTTTTATTTTTGCACTTGGACTTCTGTCTAGACATACTTTTTTAATGTTGTTCTTCAGATTGATTTTTAAAAATTCAAGTGTAGAACTTTATTTTTACCCCTATTAAATGTCATATTATTAAATTTGTTCTGTTTCATACAGCATGTTCCTATTCCTGCTGTCATCTGCAAATTTGATAAGTATGCTAACTATGCCATCATTCAAGTCACTTGTAAATGTTAAACAGTAAAATACGTTAACTTGGGCATGTCATTAGAGATGTCCCTTTTGGAGAATGTTGAATCACTTTGGGGAAACAGCCTTCCAGTTTATCCAAGCTGACATGAGTATATTATTATCTAGCATATCTTTCTATTTTGTCCATAAAAATATCATGATGACTTTGTCAAATGATAAAAGTCTAGGTAAATGATTCCACAGATATACTGATCTAGTACCAATAAAGCTATCCATATGGCCTGCCTTGTACTTGATGAAGCTTGGTGAACTCTTTACAATCACCACTTTTTTTCTGAACATTCACTTTTTTTAGATATAATAATTTATATTTCTCTAGCACTGCAATGTTTCCAAACATTTCCATACCAGTCTTTAAGATAGGTGAAAAAAATATTACACCCGTAATAGGAACTGCCCATTAGAGAGATTGTCATTTGCTCATACCTACATAGAAAATATCAAAACCAGGACTTAAATTTGGTGAACATTCACTTTTGATAATATCATATAGAATTTTCCAAGAATAAGCAAGTGAATTTGACTTCAATAGTTTTGAAATTTTAATTTCTTCTCTTCTTTGGAAACTTGGGGCAACATCTATTCTTCTCCATTCTTATACTATTTCTTTTGCTCCCCATATTCACTTAAAGCTATGAAAAAATGTCTTAAAGGTCACAGAGATCTCTTCGAATATACTGAATCATTCTTTATTTGGGGTTGGTGATTTGGATTCATCTATCTCTGTACTTGTCTTGGGTATCAATTCCCTGTTAAACATTTTTATTTTGTCCCTTTATATCCAAAGTTCATCCTCCTCATTGGCAGAGAAAGGAGAACTAAAAGTTAAGCAATATCAACTTCTCTCAATGGTACTATCTGCTCTGAGCACAAGTCCTACATTGCCTTTGAACCTTTATTGTTTCCCATCAGAATTAGAAATCCCCCTTTCTTCTTAGCTCTTCTCATCAGCTGCATTTATTCTCATCTCTAGTACTTCTGATACTATTCTTAGAGGACTGTGCCATAATTTTGTATACCTTTTCCATTACTTGTCTTTGTTTCCATTTTGTGTACATATCTTTTTAAACTCAATGAATTTCCTTTGCTTCCACATTGGCTTTTTGAACAACGACTATTTATTCTTGATCAGAACTCTTTTCAGGTTGTATTTTCAGAATTTCATTTGTAGGAGCTTTTCATCCTTCCTGGCATGTTAGTCTATAGAATTTTAGTCCATGGCATCCTATTCTTATTTGAACACTTTGAAATCTGTTCTGCTCTAATCTTGGGTCAGTGACAGAATAGGCCCAGATTTCTCTCACAATTTCTTAGACGGAGTGATCTATAACAGGTAAGATAACCGAGACCCAGAAGCAATTGAACTCAGTAGTCTAGTATTCTATAAATCCAATCATATATATTCTTAAAGTAAAGATTTATAATTCAACAAGAATATCTGAGAAAATTAGAAAGTAATTTGAATATCTGACACCATATACAATAAGATCCAAATAGATACTTGACTTAAATATAAAATTCATTTCATTAAAAAAACTTAGGCCGGGGCAGCTAGGTGGTGCTGTGAATAGAGCACTGGCCCTGGAATCAAGAGTACCTGAGTTGGGGCAGCTAGGTGGCATAGTGGATAAAGCACCAGCCTTGGAGTCAGGAGTACCTGGGTTCAAATCCGGTCTCAGACACTTAATAATTACCTAGCTGTGTGGCCTTGGGCAAGCCACTTAACCCCCATTTGCCTTGCAAAAGACCTAAAAAAAATCAGGGAAGGATTTAATGAGATGTCTTTCATCTCTTCAGTTTTAAGGAGAATTATTACTCAAATGAGAGAGATGATTATAAAAAGTAAAACATACAAATTTGATTACATAAAAAGTTTTGACAGAACCAAATTAAAAACTATTAAGTACTATGAAAAAATGCCTAGTGGGAAAAATCTTTTCATCAGATATCTCTGATACAAGTTGGGCATCCAAGATGCATGGAATTGGCATAAATATCAATACAAGTAGTCAAAAGATAAGACTATATAGTGTCTAAAAGAAGAAATATAAATTATCAGGAACTATGTTGCAAAGTGCTAAAAACAAGAGAATTAGAAATAGAACAATGCTAAGGTTTCATTTTAATATTATCAAATTGATCAAAATTATGAAATATTTAAATATTAAATGTTGGAGAGACTGTGGGAAGGCTAGCACATTAATACAATTTTGCTTGGATGTTAACTTAGACCAACCTTTCTGGAAAGCAATTTAGAATTATGCAAGAAAAGTCAATGAACTGTTCATACTCTTTGACCTATTAGTGTCATTGACCAAGTAGTGTCCAGTAGTGTCACTGACCAAGGAGGTCAATGACAGAAAGGTCCTATATATAATCAAAATAGTCATTGCAGCACTTTTATAGTGCTTGAATATAAAACTTGAAATACAATGGGTATTCACTGATGGGTGAATGAGTGTATAAATTATACTATATTATTTGTTCTTTGTCCTTTATTTTCAAAAAGGACCAATGATATCACAAGTGATGTGTTGACTTATGTATAAATTAGATTTAACTGAGAGTTGCACAAAGTTATCTGCCTTACTCCATCTTCCTGAGTTATTGAAATCCAGTGACAGAACTGAAACACATCCAATGAGCTTGCCATCTCCAGTGTCTGACCAAGCACTAAACACTCTACAGCACTTTCTTCAGCTTCCTTCTTGTCACTGGAACAAACTGTGCTCAACTGCCCGTTCTGCTCAAAAATGTTGTCATATGTTTGAAGTAGGCATTCTCTTAGCATGCGAATTCTCTCTATAAATATAATGGAACATTATCACACTATAAGAATAGAGGAGTATGGGATACATGTGAAAATTTGGTTGAAATAATGCTAAGTGAAGGCAACCCTTCTGTTGGTCCACCTTCAGAGGTTCAGAACTCTAGATCCTTAAGGCATGTAAAAATTTACTTGACTGGATAGGACTCTGTTCTCAGAGTTTGAAAGTCTGCTATTGAGATAAAAGAGACTTGTGGAGGTATGGAGACAAAATGGCAGAGAAAATACAGGGACTCATCTGACCTCTTCCAAATTTTCCTTCAAGCAATTTTAACTTGAAACAAATTCTGGTGTGGCAGAACCAACAAAAAGAGGGAGTGAAACAATTTGCCAGACTGAGACAACTTAGAAGTTTGGAAGAAAATGTCTGTTGTGCCAGGATGAAAGTGAAGTCCAGCCCAGTCAATGTCCCTACAGTCAGCAGAAAACTTTTGGGGGAAATGAATTAGTACCAGAAGCTTCTGGAGCTTTCAACCTACATACAATAAAGGGTCAGATAACTGATCAGAAGGAAATTACAGGTGTTTCTTTGCTGATACTAGGTGCAAGCTACTGTCGCACCTAGATCTGGATCTGAGTAACAGTCTAGGGCTATAGTCCCAGGACAAGAAGGAAGAAAAAGACACTAGTGTTTATAGCTTCAGGGTGAGAATACACCTTGGACTCAATTCCAGGGTAGAAAAGAAAGCTTATGATTACATACAAACCAGAACACAGGTCAGAAAAGCAACTATACCTCACTTTAAATCATACCACCCTAGAAATAATGAAAATTTATATAATCCTAGAACTAGCTCTGAAAACAGTTGTACAAAAACCCCCTAAAATATGAGACAGTGCCTCCTTTCTAGGAGATAGCTCAATTTTAATATAAAGTTAAATAGGCATGGAAAATGAGTTTAAAAACAGAAAAAGAAACTGACCATAGAAAGTTACTATGGTGACAGGGACGATCAAATGCAAATTCAGAAAAAAGAACAAATTCAAAACTGATATATCCAAAGCCTTAAAGAAAATTGTGAATTGATCTTAGACTCAAGAAAAGAATTCATGGCAATATTCAAAAAGAATGAAAAAATTGTGAAGAAAATGTGAACTTGAGAAAATAGTGACTTGAAAAATAGGTTGAAGAGAAAAACAGTTTAAGAATTGTTGGACACCTGAACGTCATGATTAAAAAACAGTGACTCAATATCATATCAAGTAAAACTACTTTGTTATTCTAGAACCAGAGAATAAAATAAAAATGGAAAGCATCCACCAAATCACCTTCTGAAAGAGACACCAAAATGAAAACTCCCAGTATTATTACAGTCAAATTTCTTGAGCTCTTATGTCAAGGAGAAAAATATTGCAAGCAGTCAGAAAGGAAGAATTTAAATATTGTGAAGCTGCAGTCAGGAGAAGACAAGATTAGTAGCTTCTAGGATCTTGGGCTTGGAATATATTATGCCTAAAGGCAAATTATCTAAGATTACAACCAAGAATCATCTCAGCAAAATTGAGAATGATCCTTCAGGGAGAAAAATGGATATTTAATGGAGTAGAGGACTTTCAAGCATTCATGATGAAAAGACCAGAACTGAATAAAAAAATTTAACCTGACAAGATTCAAGAAAAACATAAAAAGATAAACATAAAAAAGAAGCCACAGGGACATAATAAAGTTAAACTGTTTATATTTATATATGGGAAGATGATATTTGTAACTCATAAGAATTTGAAAAGAATGTGCTGCTTTTGTTGATAGTAGATGACCCCTTGCTGGAAGAAAATTTTGGAAGGCTACTTGGGTTCAATGGGAGCCAGTTGGAACAATGGACAAAATTCCAGGCTGCAGTCAGGAAAACTCATCTACCTGAGTTCAAATATTCCCTCAGACATTAACTAGTTGTGTGACCTTGGTCAATTCATTTAATTCCATTTGTTTCAGTTTCCTCATCTGTAAAATGAGTTGGATAAGGAAAGAGCAAAACCACTAGAGTATCTTTACCAAGAAAATCTCAGATAGGGTCCCAAAGAGTTGGACATGATTGAAAATAACTAAATAGCAGCATTTGAGTTCAAGCAAATACTAAATGATCAACTGATCATTTGTTGTTCAGTAAGCCATAAAGATTCTTGTGCAAGTATGTGTTAGGCTCGATATGTATTAAATGCCCGAATTCCTTTTCCAAATATGTCAGGGTTACTTTGGACTTTCACAAATTATTGAAAAAGAGTATTGGTTTACATTCTCCCAATCATAATATTTCTAACATTTAATAATAATTGACTTCTAAATAAGTAGTTTTGTGATAAACTAACCCTACATCAAAGGAAGAAACAATGACATTCCTTTTCTATCTCTTTTATCATTTGGCCTAGTCTGGTTTTTAAGGTGTTATTTTCTTCAGTATCTTTTTGTGTCTTCTTTACCAAGCTGCTGACTCATTTTCATGATTTTCTCTCCTTCCCTCCCCCAAATTTTCCTCTATTTACTTGATTTTCAAAATCCTTTTTTGAGCTCTTCCATGACTTGAGACCAATTCATATTTTACTTGAAGGTTTTGTATATATAGGAACTTTGACTTTACTTTCTCTTGAATGTGTGTTTTGAGTTCCCTTGTTACTTAGAAACATTATACGGTCAGTTTTTTCACCTTATTTGCTCATTTCCCCAGCCTATGGCTTGATCTTTGCTCCTTCTTAAAGCATGGGGTAGGGGTATATTGTCCCAGAATTCTGAGTTTTTTGGGTAGCTGTTTTCCTTCTAGGGAAGTTTTCAGTTCTACCAAGATATTATGATCTAAGGAGAGTTGTTTACTCTTCTTTTGGCCTACAGTCTGGTCTGTGAGTGACCATACTCTTTTCTTCCCTGGATTTGTGAGGAGGGTCTTATTCCCTTGGGGCAGCAAGTTCTGCTGTACTTCTCCTCTCCCTGGGACTATGACCCAGGACTGCAACACTGATCTGAGTATGGGCAAAACAACAGGCTTGACTCAGAGCTAGCAGAAAGATCCCTATAATTTCCTTCCAGTCTCCTTAATGTCTATGGGTTGAGAGTTCCAGAAGCAGGTGCCACTGTGGATTCATTGATTCTCAAGGCCTGCTTCTGGTTTGCTAGGGCTGGGGTTGCATTGGCATGGAACTGTTGTACTTTGCTCCACTCTAACTCTGGTGCAACAGTCCTTCCTGCCAACCATCTAAATTATCCTTTTGGTGTCTCTGGACTGAGAAGTAATACTGCTTTTGTTTCTTAATTGCTGGGGATAGGTCTGTCCTGCGCTGTGCTATACTCATCTCACTCTGGTACAGCATACCTTTCCTTCTGATCTTCTAAATTGTTTTGGACTGGGAAATTATTTTTGTTGTTGCTGTTGTTTAGAAGTTCTTTCTCTTTATTTTTGACACAATGAGAAGTCTTGATACTCTCTGGATATATGAAGACCTCCATCACAACTAATATCATGCTTCTAAGCAAGACTGTTTTTTTTTTTATTTTTTCAATTGGTTTTTGAATTTATTTTGAATTTTACAATTTTCCCCCTAATTTTGCTTCCCTCCCCCCACCCCCCACAGAAGACAATCTTAGTCTTTACTTTGTTTTCATCGTATACATTGATCTAAGTTGAATGTGATGAGAGAAAAATCATATCCTTAAGGAAGAAAAATAAAGTATAAGAGATAGCAAAATTACAATAAGATAACGGTTTTGGGTTTTTTAATTAAAGGTAATAGTCTTTGGTCTTTGTTCAAACTCCACAATTCTTTATACATTACTAAAATATTCTTGTTTAAGAGTAAACATAATAACCCCTCCCGCACAAAAATTTAGAACCTCATGAGAAAATAAAAGAAAGAGAAAAAAATGTGTTTCAGTCTGTGTTTTGATACCATCAGCTCTGTCTCAGGTGGATTGCATTCTGTATCATAAGTCCATCACAGAAGTTACTTCCATATTTTTCCACAGTTGCTATTGCTGATTGTAATTCCCTCCATCCATTCCTCTCTACTACTATATATATATTATATTTTCTCTCTCCTTTCACTCTGTCCCTCTTCTAAAATATGCCGTAGGGTAGCTGAGTGGCACAGCAGACAGAGCACCAGCCCTGAGGCCAAGAGGCCCCAAGCCCATATACCACCCCAGAGAAACAGCAAGTAACTGGCCCCATGGTCCTGGACAGGTCACCCAATCCCAGAACCTTGCAAAAAGTAAAAATGATAACATGTTATGTCTGACTATTCTCTCCCATGGTCTACCCTCTCCTCTATCACCCACATCCCCCACCTTCCCCTTGTCCCCCTTCTCTTCTTTTTACTCTAGAGGTCTATACCCTATTGAGTGTGTATACTATTTCCTCTCTGAGCCATTTCTGATGAGAGTGAATGTTCCCCATTTCCCTTTGTCTTCCCTCCTTCCATACCATTGCAAAAGCTCATTGCAAAAGAAATATATCTTTTATATGAAGTATCTTAGCTTATTCCACCTCTCCTTTCTCTTACTCCTATTACATTTCCCTTTTAGCCATTGACTCCATTTTTACAATATATTATATCTTCAAATTCAGTTCTCTCCTGTGCTTCATCTATAAAAGCTCCTTCTGCCTGCTCTATTAAATGAGAAGGTTCATATAAGTAGTATCAGTGTCATTTTTCTATGTAGGAATATATGCAGTTCATCATCATTAAGTCCCTCATATTTTCCCCTTCTTCTCCAATCTCTATGCTCCACCTGAGTCCTGTATTTGAAGGTCAAACTTTCTGTTCAGTTCTGATCATTTCAACAGGAACATTTAAATTCCCCATTTCATTGAAAGACCATCTTTTCCCCTGGAAGAAGATATTCAGATTTGCTGGGGAGTTAATTCTTGGTTGCATTCCAAGCTCTTTTGCTTTATGGAATATTATATTCCTAGCCCTCTGAACCTGTAATGTAGTTGCTGCTAAGTCCTGTGTGATCCTGACCGCAGCTCCACAATATTTGAATTGTGTTCCTCTGGCTGCTTGTAATATTTTCTCTTTGACTTGGGAGTTCTGGAACTTGGCTATAATATTCCTGTTTTTTTTTTATCTCTTTCCAGGGGAGATCAGTGGATTCTCTCAGTTTCTATATCATGCTCTGCTTCTAGGATATCAGGGCAATTTTCCTGTAGGAATTCTTTAAAAATGAGGTCAAGGCTCTTTTCCTGATCATGACTTTCAGCTATTCCAATAATTTTAAAATTATCTTTCCTGAATCTGTTTTCCAGATCAGTTGTTTTTTTCAATGAGATGTTTCACATTTTCTTCTAATTTTTCATTCTTTTGGTGTTCAAGTATTTCTTGCAAAGTCATTAGCTTCCTTTAGCTCCATTCTACATCTGAAGGATTTGTTTTCCTTAGAGAGCTTTCTTATCTCCTTTTCCATCTGGCCAATTCTGCTTTCTGAAGCATTCTTCTCCTCAATAACTTTTTTAACTGTTTATCTATTTGACCTTAACTGGTTTTTAACATATTATTTTCTTTAACATTTTTTTGGATCTCCTTGAGTAAGCTGCTGACTTTGTTTTCATGTTTTTCCTACATCTCTCTCATTTCTTTTCCTAATTTTTCTTCTATCTCCCTTACTTGATTTTCAAAATCTTTTTGCACTCTGTCATATAGCCTGAGCTCAACTTTCATAGACAAAATATTTGTCAATGGTCTGGTTCCTTTTTTTTCTCTGTTTACTCATTTCCCCAGCCTGTGCCTGGTTTGGGGGTGCTTCCTGAGCTTTTGAGAATTATTGGCACCCCCCCCCACACAAGGACCTCAGTGTGTGAGGCTCTGATTGCTCTCCTGGTCTGTGAATGACCACAAGCTCACCCCTCTACTATGGGCCTGTGGGAGTCCCTGTTCTATTGGGGGGAAGCTAGACTGTGATCAAGATCTGAATGTGGTTGGAGCCCCAGAGTCCTGTACCAGGGACAGAGGACAGACCTCAGAAGTCTCCCTCAACTTCCCTACCTTCATTGGGCTGAACACTCAAGGTGCAGCTTCCTGAAGGTTCCTGCTTGATGCTCCTGCTTCTGTTTCCTGGATCTGGGCTTCCTGGCCCCTTCACTGAGTGCCACAACCACCCTGAGGGCCTGGGCTTCTACTCACTCTGGCAGAGGTCTCCCTACTGATTCTCTAAATTGTACTTGGTGCTCCCCAGGGTGAAGGTCAGGAAATTGCTTCTGCTGCCAGGAGCCATAACTCCCAGGTACCCTGGGGCTGTTCCCAGGAGGCTGAAGTTTCTTCACTCTGGTGGGAATGCCCCTCTAACCCCATGGAACAGAATTTTTCCAGATTAACTTGGGTTGGAGAGTTGCCTCACTGGATCTTTCTGTGGGTTCTGTCTCTCAAAAATTTAGTTAGAGTCATAATTTTTTTTAGATTTTTGAAGGCAATGGGGTTAAGTAGCTTACCCAAGGCCACACGGCTTGGTAATTATTAGGTGTCTGAGGTCAGATTTGAACCCAGGTACTCCTGACTCCAAGGCCAGTGCTCTATCCACTGCACCACCTAGCCGCCCTAGAATCATAATTTTAAGATTTTTGAAATATTTTGGAGAGAGCACCTAGGAGAGGCTCTTCTCCTGCCACCACCTTGGTTCCTGAAAAAAAAATCTAACGTTTTAAGGAAAGATTTTATTTTGAGTTTTGCTATTCCCCCCATTCTTGGTTCCCTCCCCACACCCTCACAGAAGGCAGTCTCTTAGTCTTTACATTGTTTCCATGGTATACATTGATCTAAGTTGAATGTGATGGGAGAGAAAATATATCCTTAAAGAAGAAAAGTAAAGTATAAGAGATAGCAAAATTACATAATAAGATAACGAGTTTTTTTCCCCTAAATTGAAGGTAATAGTCTTTGACCTTTGTTCAAATTCCACAATTCTTTCTCTGGATACAGATGTTATTCTCCATCACAGATACCCTAAAATTTTCCCTGATTGTTGCACTGATGGAATGAGCAAGTCCATCAAGGTTGATCATCACCCCCATGTTGCTGTTAGAGTGTACAATGTTTTTCTGTTTCTGCTCATCTCACTCAGCATCAGTTCATGCAAATCCTTGCAGACTTTCTTAAATTCCCATCCCTTCTGGTTTCTAATAGAACAATAGTATTCCATGACATGCATATACTACAGTTTGTTTAGCCACTCCCCAATTGAAGGGCATTTAGTTAATTTCCAGTTCTTTGCCACCACAAACAGGGCTGCTATGAATATTTTTGTACAAGTGACATTTTTACCCTTTTTCATCATCTCTTCAGGTTATATACCTAGTAGTGGTATTGCTGGATCAAAGGTATGCACATTTTTGTTGTACTTTGGGTGTAATTCCAAATTACTCATCAGAAAGTTGGATAAGTTCACAGCTCCACCAATAATGCATTAGTGTCCCAGATTTCCCACATACCTTCCTACATTGATCATTTTCCTTTCTGGTATTTTTTTAATTATATAAATATTTTATTTGTTTTTACAATTACATACAGTGGTAGTTTTTACCAATCATTTTTTTTGGCAAGGTTTTGAGTTTTACAATTTTTCTCCCTCCCTCCCTTCTCTCCCATCTCCCCCAACAGAAGGCAATCTGATATAGGCTTTGCATTTGCAGTTATGATAAGCAACGATCAAAATTGAATGTGTTGTGAGAAAAGAATCAGTTCCAAAAGGAAGAAAGAAAATACAAGAGATAACAAAATTCCATAATACATAAGACAACTTTTAAAAATTGAAGATAATAGACTTTAGTCTTCATTTAAACTCTATAGTTCCTTCCCTGGAAATGGATGGTATTCTCTATCGCAAGTCCCCTAAGATTGTCCCTGATTATCGCACTGATGGATTGAACAAATCCATCATGGTTGATCATCACCTCATGTTGGTAGTGTGTATAATCTTCTGTTTCTGCTCATCTCACTCAGCATCAATTCTTGCAGGTTTTTCCAGGCTATTCTAAAATCCCATCCCTCATGATTTCTGATAGAACAATTGTGTTCCATAACATACATACATTACAATTTGTTCAGCCATTCCCTAACTGATGGGAATTCCCTCAGTTTCCAATTCTTTGCCACTATAAACAGAGCTACTATAAATATTTTTATACATGTGGGATGTTACCCTTTTTCATGATCTCTTCAGGATACAGATATTGTGATATTGCTGAATCTAAAAGGTATGCACATTTGTATTGCCCGTTGAGCATAATTTATTTTTTGCAAGGCAATGGGGGTTAAGTGAGCTGCCCAACTCACTTATTTATTATTATTATTATTATTATTATTATTATTATTATTATTATTGTTATTATGTGTCTGAAGCCAGGTTTGAACTCAGGTACTCCTGACTCCAGGGTTGGTGCTCTATACACTGTGTCACCTAGTTGCCCCCATAATTTCAAATTGCTCCCCAGAAAGATTGGATTCATTCACAACTCCACCAACAATGCATTAGTGTCCCAGATTTCCCAAATCCCCTCCAACTTTGATCATTATCCTTGGAAAATTGTTTTACTCTGTCTTTTTGTGGGTTCTGTCTCTCTAGAATTTGTTTACGATCATTATCTAAAGGTATTTGGAGAGGATTGGGGGAGAACTTGGATGACTCCCTGTCTTTACTCTGCCATCTTGATTCTGCTTCCAAGTATACATTCTTAAAATACATGAATATTATAATTAAGTTTACTGAAAGATTTTTTTGTGTGTGCTCAGTAGAGGTCTCTGGTTGAGTAAAAATGAGACAAGATGCTCCTGGGTCTATATTTTGTGGCTTGATCCTTATGGGAAATAATCTTCACTCTGATCTATATAGAATGGAAATGTAGGGAATTCTAATGCTATGGAGGAAAGGTATGCATCCAGATATTCTCTAGCAAGCAACATCAATTCCTTTATATTTTTCCCATCTTCAAGGGAAAAGGTTGCCGTTTGTAGTTAGAAAAATTTTAAATAGGAAGGATATTCATTATGTTCATGATTTTCATACATTATAAACATCATCATGGAACTGCAGAAGCCAGGTATGATGGAAATATTTGTGTAGGTTGAGGTTCAAACAGATGGCAGAGTTCTGAGTTCCCTGTGATTCTGTATTGTAGACTTTACCAAAAGATGGACAGCAATTTGTGAGTAGTATTTGCAGTCCCTGGGAATGGAAGAGGACACTTCAGCTGGGCAATGCTATTTCTTCCTCCTCCTCTTCTTTTTCTACCTTTGTACATGTGAGGATTCATACCCTTACATGCAGGTGCCCTGTCCAAAGGAATACAAATTTTGATTGCTTTTACTTTGCAAGAGATCTTAGGGTTTAGAGGCTAGATATTTTTCTTCCTTAATTCTATATTTTTTTCCCTCAAGAAAGTGGGACAGTATACTTTTCCTTTATAATTTCCAGAAAGTTAGCTCTGAAAATCAGACTGCCTTCTGTGTGGGGATTGGGGGGGAAGGGAAACAAGATTAGGGGAAAAGTTGTAAAATTCAATTTAAAAAGTGAATGAATATAGCTCTGAAAAATGAGTCTTTGATAAAGCCCATTATAATTCAAATAAATATACTTAACTATGCCTTTAAACTCAAATCACTCTAGCTTTCACAGATTGGCCAGATCCCAGCCCAAACTTCTTTAGTTCATTGTTTGGTTTTTGTTAGCTCAAAGTGCATGTAAATAGCAATTATTTTTCTGGCCAGAAAATCTGAGACTTCTTCTCCCAAATTGATTCTTTAATGAAGGCCAACTAGATCATATTTTGCCTTAGATCTTATCTAGTCTTTAACCACTGAATGATAGTTAAATGGAAAGAACTTAGTTTAAAAACACCAAGGTCTTTCTCTGCATCTGGGGCCATGGCCAGTCATCTTCATCTAAGTCTAGCCACTAAACTTTGATGACTCTATAGGAGAGAGTGAGGCTGATGATTCTATACAGCTCTTCCTCACTTAAATCCAATTCACTTGCAAATCAATATAACACCCTGATGACATCATCCTTTGTCTTCTTCAAGAATGAAGGACAAACAACAATATAGTTTTATTATTACTATTGCTCTATAATGGTGCCCTTTTATCATAATGTAGCTTATATATTTATCTCTTTTAATTAAATCTATTTTAACCTTTTCTGAGATCATAATTGTTATCTTGTTTTTTTGCATCAACTTAATCATAATAAATTCTATTCTAGTCCTTTTTTTACAGTTTATCTTCCATTCTTAAAATGTGTTTCTTGTTAATAATATATTATTGGATTCTGGTTTCTAATCCATTTTGCTATCCATTTCTGTTTTATGGATCAGTTCATCCTATTAATATTCAAAGTTATAATTACAAGTTGAGTATTTTCTTCCATTTAATTGTCCTTTCTAATTATCTGTCTCTCCCTCTTTTCTTAGTTTCCTCAGAAGCCTAATTAATTTTTGACCACTGCTTCCCTAATCTGTATCCCTTCTAACAATTCCTCCCGTTACCTCCCCTGTTGTCCTTTTATTCCTTAACCTATCCATTCTTCTACCACATTTCCCTGAAAATAAGACCAGATCTTTTATTAATTTTTGTTCTAAAATATGCATTAGGGCTTATTTTCAGGGGATGTCTTTTTTTTAAACTACTCCATTCAAGTTTCATTGTTCCCTCTCTGGGTCTGGGGCAGGGGATGTCTTTAAAAATTTTTTTTTCCATGTACAATCTATACTTATTCATGTACAAAAATCAACATTTATTCAATTACAGTCATGTCATCTTCAAACCCCAAATTCCTGCCTGAATTTCTTGCAACTACATTTACCATAGAACCATTGGCCCCAATCTCTCATGTCCAGCAATAGAACTTTCCTAAAATGAACACTTCCTGTCCTTGTCTGCTTACAATGCATTGGCAACACAACTGTCAGTGATTTCATCCTATGTCACGACGTCTTGCAGGCTGGGCTGCACAAAGTTTCCATGCTGATTTCTCATCATTTTTTTCCAATGTAGTCATGGATATCTGTGCAAATGGCCCTTGAATGACTTATTTTATTGCAATATTAAGAGACTGGATATAGGCAGCTTTTCTTGCAGGAATTATTACTTGATCTATTCTCTCTGCAAGGAAGTTCTTCATATCCTTAGAGTGATGAGTGCTGGCTGAATCCCTGACTAACAGATCACTTTGACCATCCAGCAAAATAAATGATTGCATTAAATCAACCCACTGCCTTATAAATGTGCATCAGGTTTTTTTTTTTTTTTTTTTTTGGTTTCAAGAACATAAATGCCTGAAACACATTAAATCTGATCTTTCTTACCCTGGGTGAAGATTAGAGGTGGGACTTTCTTTCTATGCAGACATTATCAAGTGAGCACAGTATTAGTATATTGTATCTGTGCCTATTGGTCATCCTACAATAATTTGAGTTTATCTGTTTACATAGATGTTTATCCTTTGTTCAAAGGCACCAGCTTGGGTATTTACAAAATATAATACTTAATTATAATTTATATTATCATTTATTTTAAGTATTAATGTCAATAATGTTATTTATTTATGTTTACCCTGCTTTTTTACATAATAAATTCTACTCTTGATCTTTATTTTATTTATGTATATTTCTCATTTTTGTAGATTTCCTGAAAGCAATATATTGTTGAATTCAAAATTTTAATCTGCTATTTCTTTTAAGGGTAAATTCATCCTATTCATATTCTGAGCTATAATTACTTTTTTGTTTATTTTCCTCCTTTCTGTTTTCCTCATTGCCCTCACCTTATTCCTATTCCTCCTCACTCATCTGCATTACTTCTACCTATTACCTTGCCCTCCTATTCCTTACTTCAAGAATTCCTCTCTTATCTTCTCCCCTACCTATCCCCTCGCCCTCTAAATTCTGGATGAATTTAGAAGACTTTTATACCTTTCAAAATATATATGTTGCTCTCTCTTTATCTCATTGCTATTATTCTATACAACTTTCAATACCATCCCCCCTTATCCTATTCCCTCACTCTTTTGGTTTTTTTATAAATTTAGAATACTTTTATACCCTTCTAAATGTATGTTTTCTCTCTTTAACCCAGATCTGATGTGAGTAGTCCACTCTTAATCTTTAATCTCCCTTGTCCCCTTATCCTCTTATTTCTTTCTGAATTTAGAAGACTTTTATACCCATTTAAGACATAGATGTATTCTTGTTTGCAACCCAGGTCCTTTGCTTTTCAGAATATCATTTTCCATTCCCTTCTATCTTTTAATATAGAAGCTACTAAATCTTTTGTTATCCTGACTATAGCTCCAGAAAATTTAAATGTTTTCCTTCTAATTCCTTGTCATATTTTCTTGTTCATTTGATAACTTCAAAACTTGGCTATAATGTTTGTGTGAGTTTTCATTTTGGAATCTCAGGTGATGAGCAGTGCATTTATTCAATTGCTATTTTATTTTCTGTTTCTAGGATATTCAGGTTGCTTTCCTCAATAATTTCTTCAAATATGATATTTACATTCTTTCTTTGATCATGACTTTCAGTTAATTCAATAATTATTAAATTATCTCTCCTCAATCTCTTTCTTCCAAGTCACTTGCTTTTCCAATGAAATGTTTCATAATTTTTTTCTATTTTTCCCCTTCTTTTGACTTATTTATTTTTTCTTGATATCTCATGAAGTCATTAGATTTTCCTCCCCAATTCTAATTTTTAAAGAATTATTTTCTCAGGGGCGGCTAGGTGGAGCAGTGGATAAAGCACAGGCCTTGGAGTCAGGAGTACCTGGGTTCAAATCTGGTCTCAGACACTTAATAATTACCTAGCTGTGTGGCCTTGGGCAAGCCACTTAACCCCATTTGCCTTGCAAAAACCTAAAAAAAAGAATTATTTTCTTCAGTGAACTTCTGTACCTCTTTTTTTGATTTGGTCCATTCAACTTTTTCAATGAGTTATCTTCATGGAATTGTACTTTTTTCCATTAGGCCAATTATATTTTTAAGATGTTAATTTTGCTTCAATGTTTTTTCTTCTTTTGTGCCTCTGTACCCAAGTTTTATAATTTTCTTACTTTGCTTTCCTTTATTTTTATCACTCTTATTTGATTTTGAAAACTTTCCTACTTCCCTCCCATCTAGGAATTTTTGTTGGACTTGTATCCAATTCTAATATTTTTTGCAACTTTTCTTGTAGCTGCTTTGCCTTCATTGTCTTCTGCATTTGTGTCCTGGTCTTCCCTGTTATCATAAAAACTTTTTATGTTCCAGCTCTTTTTTGGTTGTTGTTTGCTCTTTTTTAAACTCTATTTCTTGATTTGGAACTTTATGTTAATGTAGGGGTCTGTTCCCTGTGTGTGTGTGTGGGGGGGGGAGGAGGGCAATAGGGGCTCTGTCTCAAGTGTCAGACTTTATTATTAATGTTTTCAGAGTTTACTCTGAGGATTTGGAAGTTTTGGGTCCTTCAAGGTAATGTGACCTGGGGAGAGGTAAAGTTACTTCTCTCAAGGGTCTCTGAGAGGATAGACACTGCTTCTCAAGGCCTCTCCTTCCTTAGGACAGAAATGATACTCAGTATCCTTGATCCCTTGAGCCAATACACATCAGGGTTTTTGTTCCTGTTTGACCAAAAGTTCTCCTTTCTACCTTTGAACTGTGACTGTTATGTGGGAATAGACAATATCTGACCCTACATCCAATTCTAGCAAAGAGGAATCCTATGATTTCTTTCTAATAAATTGCCAGGTCCCATTGCTATCTTTGGCTTGAGAGTTCCTGAAGTTGATGTTGTTTCTTTCATCACTATCTTGTCTCATCTCTAGTGCTTCATTCATGTGGGCTCCAAGCTAGCCTCCTCCCTCTTGTCCCAGATCTCTCTTTTTGAACCCCTGTGTTATCTTGGACTAGAAGATTGTATCACTTTTACCTTTTGTTGGCTCTGTCACTCCAGAATGCAATGCGAGGTGTCATTTTAAAGTTTTTAGAAGAGAATGTTGGGGGATCTCAGCTGAGTACTTCCCTACTTTGCCATCTTAGTTCTTCCCCTGGAAGATCCTGAACAATTATTGTCAATTTTTGTACCAATTTGTTGGTAACTTGTTATTTTCCTATTACCTAGAACTGGTCCTATCATATTCTCCTGACTTTTGCTCTACCCTATTAAAATATATTTATATTGTATTTCATACCTTCCTGTTTCTCTCACCCAAATAAATATATGTGTTTGAAAAACTGAACATGGAATTTGAAAAGCATTTTTGTTTGTTTTCAAAACATTTCATATATTTTGTCATTTGATTCTTGCAAGATCAAACTCATATTTTAGGTAGGTAAGCTATGGCTTAGAGAGATTTAGTACCTTGGACACCCAATTACATAATTAGTAAGTATCCAAAGCATTATTTTAGACCAGGATTTTCCTATTTGGAAATATCTGTTTTCCCAATATACCATTCTGTCCCTCCCTCATGTGAAAAGACTAATATTTGTTTTCTGGTTGGAATACTTAACTGATCATTTGCTGAAAAATCTTCTGGTCTTTATTATCTAGTTTAAAAGAACAACTGTAAATGATGGGGTGGGGTAGGGAGTCAAGTAGAAGGGGAAGGCAGGATGGGGCAAGAAATGATTGTAGAAAAAGAACTAATTTTGATAGCTGGGAATCTATGTGCTTCCCCTGACTCTAAAACCGTATTTTATAAATAGACTTCAAGAGATGAACCTTGGTATTTGGGTAAGCTTTATATCCAGGTGTGATACAGAATGTAAGCTCTTTGAGGGCAGAGATTGTTCCATTTTAATTTTCATATTCCCAGCAATTAGTCTAGGACCTGTCATGTAATATATACTTATTGAATGCTAATGGAAGCAAGGATGGAAGGAAGGGAGGGAAGGAAGAAAATCTAACAAAGGCATCAATGAACTCTTGTTCATTGGAATTTAGATTTTTCTTACAAGCCCCTTTCTTATTCTTTGTACATTACAATGTTTCTGGGGATTTTAGATGGTTAAGTTTATAAACAAAAGAAAATTTAATTAAAAATATATGGTGTCCCTTTGGAAAAGATAATCCCACATGCACAAACAGATACAAATAAATAGAATGGTTTTGTTATTACTTTGCTAAATTATATAGATAAATATGCATACTTATATTTATTTCTTTTTTATAAAAAGAGCTGTTTTTTATTTTATTTATTTTAATTGTATTTTATTTAAGGCAATAGGCTTGAGCGACTAGCCAAAAGTCACATAGGTAGGCAATTATTAAGTGACTGAGGCTAGTTTTGAACTCAGGTTCTCCTGACTCCAGGGCTGGTGCTCTATCCAAAGTGACACCTAGCTGCCCTTCTTATACATATTTCCTTAAAAATTTGTTTGTACCAGAGCCTACACTTATCATACCCATGGTTTTTTTGCTTTTATGTGTATATTAAACCTTCTTTTTTGCAAGGTAATGAGGTTAAGTGGCTTGCCCAAGGCCACACAGTTAGGTAATTATTAAGTGTCTGAGGCTGGATCTGAACTCACTCCCAACTCCAGGGCCGGTGCTCTATCCACTGTGGCACCCAGCCTCCCCTTAAAAAAAAAACTTCATTTATTATCAAGTTCACTATAAAGAAATAAAATTACATTTAATAAATATTATTCTTTTTGATGACAGACTTCCACATGGTAGAAAACATTAAATTTATAATCAGTTTTCCTGGAATGTTGCTTCTGACTGAGGAATTCAACTTATATATCATAATTTTATTTTATTTTCTAAACATGAAACTTCCCAAGTGTTCTTTACTTATTTTGGTTTTGAGATGCTTAAAGATATAAAACCCTTTCTATGCAGCCTGCAGACAAGAGAATTTCTCAAATCAAATTGTTAGTCATGGGATTTTGATTGTAGGCACAATTAGCAATTTTACAGTACTTCCCCTTTAATCTCACTGAGTTCAGTTATCATCTTTACCCAGCTGACTCGCAGATTTGTATATTCAGTTCTAGTCTCCTGTTCAACCCTAACCTTCATCCACTGAATGTCATATAGACATTTCAAATGTTCTATGTACCAAATAGAATTTATAGTCTTTCCTCCTTAATTCACCCATCTTTTGAACTTTTTTATTTCTCTTGAGGGCTCCATCACTGCCCCAGGTAATAACTACAATTGCTGCTGCTACCACTGCCACTGCTGTAGCTGACACCATCACCACTCTTTCATATGGTGCTTTAGGATTTGCAAATCACTTTACAAATATCATCTCATTTTACCTCAAAACACCATGGAATGTTGGTGTTATTAGTATTACTATTTTGTAAATGAGGAAACCTAGGCAGACAGAGGTTAGGTGATTTGCCTAGGGTCACAATGCTACCAAGAGTCAGAGGCTGGATTTTTAACTCAGGTCTTCCCAAATTCGGTTCCAATGATGTATCCATTGCACTCGAGTTTTAAACTATAGAGCTATCTTTGACATCACTTTTCCTTATCCCATATAGTGAATTAATTGTCAGATCATGTTGATTCAATCTCTATAGACATTCTAGAATCTACCTACAATTTGGCACAGATCCTCAATCACCTCTTGCCTGAATTATAGCAATAACTTCCTGATTAATCTTATTACCAACAACCTCTACTCTCCCCAATGTATTCTCCATACAAGTGCCAAAATGATATCCCTGCAGTATAGATCTTTATTACTTCCCTGTTCAGTGAGCTAGTGGAACTCCCTATTACCTTAAAGATCTTAATAAAAATTTCTTGGTTTGGTAATTAAAATACTTCACAATCTTGCTCCAACCTACCTTTCCAGACTTCCCTTTTATGTTCCATCCATGAAACATGGTTTACTCACTATTCCAATTACACATTCTCTCCCTCAATTCTATGAATTTGCAAAGGCTGTGTCTACTCTGCCTGTTTTCTATTCACAGTCTCTCTGTGTCCTAAGATATATAATAGTCTCATTATCTCAGCTTATCTATCAATTCTGATTTCATATCTTTCCTCCTCCTCTAAGTTAATGACATACTCTCTCCAATTATTTTATATTTGCTTTGTATGCATGTTGTATTTATTTGTATGAATATTTGTTTTCCTAATTACAATGTAAGTTTCTGTTAAGGACAGAAGTTGCTTCATTTTTGTGTGTATACTTACTGCTTATTGCAATGCCCGGCACATAGAAGCATAAAATAGCAAGACAAATAGCTCATAGATCATCTGATCTAACATATTAATTTTGCAAATGAGGAAACTGAGACCCCTAGAAATAAAGTGATCTGCCCAGTCACACGGATAGCTTTTAAGCATCAGAGGCTGAATTGAAACTCACATCCTTTAATTCCAGAGCCTGTTTTTTTCCCTGAGATCTAGCCAAGATTTCACATGGGCACATTTGTTTCTAAAACCCAGTTTTTCCTTATTTGAGCCATCTCCACATTGTTTCCTCTTTTTTTTTGTAAGATTACTTTTATGGGTCCATTTCTGAGAAAAATTTGTCTCAGAAGTCATTTCTTCTTTAGTTCTCCTAGACTCCATGGTTTAGGTCCCACAGATTACTGAAAATTAATAAGACATAATAGAGTCTATATGTCTCAAGTTTCTTAGATTTCCCTCTCTCTTGACACAAATGATATCTATAGCATAAGAACTATAATGTGAAATTTGTTTCCATTGCAATCAAAAACACATGTGGGAGGGGATGCAGAAAAATGATTGGGCAATAATCCATGGAAAAACAGAAGAACCATGATTGTGGTAATCCTAGGAAAGGAGTATCCAATCTCCTTGGAATCCTTATCTTTATCACCATGGGAAGATAATGTGTCCCAAGAGAAGGGACTGCAACTGAACCTGAGAGAATGTGCTACTACATATCAGTAATCCAGGATAAAATCTTAGTTGTTTTGCCCTAGTTATAGCTCTATGAAATATAATGGGAAGGTACCAACACCAACTGAAGTACTTTAGACAGCTTTCCCCTTGAATTTATCTCTTGATGTTATAGGTTGACGATTTACAAATGTTCTTTACCCACTCCTTCATTTACAAAATGAGCACAGCATCACTGCCTATGTCTCTAGTTGTGTTTTTGTTCTGACTATAATATTAGTGCATCTTTAAATGAAAATATCTTTATAATGTATTCGTACCAAGGCTACAATTTGATTTATTCCTTCACCTTTCTCTTGAATACATCCATTTATAGAGTCACAGAACATAGACTGTTAGGAAGGGAAAGATCCTGAAAGATGAAATTATTTAACATCCTCATTTTTGAGATATATTAAGTGAGGTTTAGGGAAGAAAAGTGACCTGTCCAAGATCCTGCAGCTTATTAGTGTCAGATACATGATTAGACTCCAGGACTCAAAAAAAAATCCAGAACTCTGATTTTATTGATTTGAAAACTCCCAGTGACAAAACTACATTTAAAGATCAACATCTGCTGTACAATTTCTTACATACAATATTACCTGAGGCTTTGAGAGGTTAAATGACTTGTCATTGCTCATATAGCATTATTAAAAGTATGTGTTACATGTAGAACTTGAACTCAAGTCTTCCTGCCACCAGAAATAGTTCTCTAACCATTATATCACACTGTTTTGATATCTTTTAAAAAATTATATCAGGGTAGGTAGGTTGTATAGTGGCTAGAATACCAGACCCTGGAATCAGGAGGACCTCAGACACTTAATAATTACTCCCAATGCCTTGCAAAAATATATACATATATATATATATATGCATGTATGTATGTATATATGTATCATAAAAGTTAAACAGTGTTATCCTTAATACTAACTAACCTTTAAAATCTTAGATCATTACCTTAGTTGATCCTACAATAACCCTATGATAATGATGATGATGATGATGATGATGATGATGATGAATAGTAAAACTGATTTCAGCAGTATAGAGGTTCCCTCCACTGACACAGTTTGTAACCTCTCCATGATTTACATACAGTTTTCATAAGACATAATGGACAAAAAAGTGTTGATTGACTAGTGACCTACTCACAGTGATGACCTTTTTTACACAGATCAAGGCAAATAGTAAGACAATATCTATCAAATATATTTCCAGGAGGTGGTTGATATGTCAGAGCTTTCATTCTGTCAAATGAGAGAAATGATTATTTCTCTCATATATGAATAATTAATCATTAATTTGAGATCAAGGCTTTCCCTTTATATTTCCTTATTGAGTGATAAATACCTATAGGTTATTCAACCAACTTCTGAAGGACATTGCTGAAACCACAAGATTGCCCAAATTCTTGGGGGTACATGCTTTTTAATTTTTTTTGTTTATTCAATTAAAAAACCTTACAAAAAGAATTCAACCTAGGAGAGATCTTGCCTTTAGAAAATGAGCCCCTTCCTGTCCTAGAAACATTCATTCTATTAGAATTTAGGGTGATCAGGCTTATGAAGGAGAAAAACAACCAGTGAGACCCAGGATTCTTTTGTCCAAATTGGTGAAGTAGGCTGGGTCTAACGATTAAATTAAGATTGTCTTTTTTTTTTTGCAGGAGAAACTGAAGACTTTTTGCCCACTTCTTTATAAATATGTTCGTCTCATTGATTACTCATCATTCAGAGTTGATTTCTGTACACCCCTGTTTGCAAAGGCTTTTTACAAGTTCAGAGGCCTTCAAGGTTTGTCTTCAGTCTCCAAGGGCACCACTGACTTCTTTTATTTATTATTTGCTAGTCATAATTAATAAAATGATTGATAATTATCCAGAAATTATGTCTCCTAGACTTTTCATATGTCACGATGCTTACATTTGAAAACTTAGGGACATTTCCACAAGTTTAAATCTTGCTTAAGTTACATTCTCATTGTGTGACCCTAGGTTAGTCATTTAACATTGTTCAGTCAAACCTAGGCTATATATGAAATGAAGGAATTAGATTCAATGGCATTTAAGGTCTGTTCCAGCTCCAAGTCCATGAACTTAAGTTACTTGTGTAATAAATCCAGTTAGTCATCTTTTTAAAGAGGGGAAAAGTTTTAAAACTGCTCCTTCATAATACCATCTGACTCCTTATACTAATTATCATTCCCTTGACTTGTAGTATATTTGAATTCATGAGCTGTTTGATAATAAACTCTTCAAATTACTCAATCACGGAATCTTGGCATAATGGAGATAGAAGGAACCTTAGAGGTAATCTAATCTGACCTCTTCATTTTATAGTTGAGGTAACTAAGACCTCAATCACTTATTTTTTGTGCTGTTGTTTTGTCCTTCATTCTCAAAGACCCTGACATCAGGGAGGTGATGCCATGACAAGCACATGAATTGGATTTGAGTGAGGGAATGCTATGCTAAGTCATAAGCCTCACATTCTCCTCCAGAGCCATCTCTGAATATGATAAGATATGAATTAGAACAATTGGAGAGAGAACCTGGATGCAAGGCAATCAGAGTTAACTGACTTGCCCAAGGTCACAGAGCTAGTAAGTGGCAAGTGTCTGAGTTGGATTTGAACTCCTGTCCTCTTTTTTTTAGGTTTCTGAAAGGGGGTTGAGTGGCTTGCCCAAGGCCACACAGCTAGGTAGTTAATAAGTGTCTGAGGTTGAATTTGAACTCAAGTCCTCCTGACTCCAGGACCAGCGCTCTATCCACTGTGCTACCTAGCCACCCCTCCTGTCCTCTTGATTCCAAGGCCAATGCTCTTTGCATTGTAACATCTGCACTAGGGGGCAGCTAGGTGGTGCAATGGATAGAGCACTGACCTTGGAGTCAGAAGGCCTCCACACATTTAATAATTGCCTAGATGTGTGACCTTGGGTAAGTCACTTTTAAGCTCATTGCCCTAATTAAAATTTAAAAAATAATGTAAGCTCCTTTAGGGCATGTTTCAGGACTAGTTAAATTTTATAGGATAGTGCTTCGTGCATAGCAAGAGCTTAACAAATGCTTTTTTATTCATTTATTTATTCAAACCATGGTGATATAAGGGGGGGGGCTTGGACTAGATTTAAGAAAACTTCAATGTCACTTCTACCACTAAATACATGGGAAAGGTATTTGACTTCACTGGATCTCAATTTCCTCTTGTCAAAATGAGGGAGTTGGTCTAGGTGATCTTTAAGATTCTTTTCAGCTCTAAACTTTTTTTTGTAAATTCTCAAATAAATGATTATATCTGTATGTTGGGTTTTCATAGTCTGCTATTACTTACCATTATAATATCTTTGCTAGTATTTTCCATCTTCTACAAAAATGAAGTAATTGATCAACTTCAAAAGATTCAAAGACAAAAATAAAGCATGGTTTCAACCTAGCCCAATAATTTGAAGGGAAAAGATATCTTAGGGTTTGTTCATATTCATAAATAATCACATACTTGACAATGAAACAATAATACTTCTGAGAGAGTTTAGAACCCTTCTTTAAAACTTCCTATTCAATTCATCTGAAATTAGAGAATGCCTTATCTGAGGAAACTGTCAAGAATTTTACCAAAGATCCCTTTTCTGAGTTAGAAGTAGGTTAAGAGTCTCACTGACATTGAGGCAGGGCTCAAAGTACAGAAATCCTAGAAGTGTTTCTTAAGGATTGTGTAACTTTGGGCATCTTCAGTTATTTCATCTTCAAAATAGAAGTTTGGATCAGCCAATCTCTGGAGTCCTGTCAAACTCTAGATCTGTCTCCATTTCCTTTAATCCTCTTTTTCTTGATCCAGTGGTAATGATGCACTTTATTTTTTTAAAAAAAGATTCTACTTTTAAAATTTAATTTACACCAGTCTGCCTGAGGCAAAGAGGGCATGCAATAAACTTGATGTTGATTTCATGTTTTACAGAAGTTTGTAAGGCCTAAAAAATCTATTACCAATTTCTATGTTTTACCATATCAACATGGCACATATTTTTTTGGAAATGACTAGGCCCTACATATTCTAATTAAGTCCACAAGGTTTAGTTTGGACTAGTTAAAACTCAACTGTGTCATCCTTCTCCCTGTTTCAGTGCTGGGCATAAGGTTGATGTCTCACCACTCTTTGTCTCTCAGTTTGAGGGGACAATAAACCTCTCCTTGGGACCTTTCCCAAGGTTTGGCTGGAAAGGGTGACTGAAGGAAATCATCAGTATCAAATATTCCTTGCTACTACCTTGCTGTATGACATTGCAGGTCACCTAATGACTCTGAACATCACTTTCATCATCTGAAAAAATGAGGATATTGGGTTAAAAAATCTCTAAGATGCCTTTTAGTTCTAACAGAATGAGTCTATGAGCAGAACAGAATTCCTGTAAACAAACATAGAAGGTGTCTACATAAGGCAAGTGGTGTTTTTAGGAATATTATTTAATTCTAATGTATTTTTACTTCTTTTAAATGTCTACACAGTAAGCAAAGGAATGTTTGGAAATGAATGATGCAAAGGGGGTATTCACTGATGTGAGCCCATAGATGGTCTGAAAAACAATCCCTAGAATTGTACTTTATGGAAGTAACTTCCAACATTTTTCAATCTACGAACCTCTCTCAACAATAACTAAAAATGTATTGTGAACCCCCAGGATAATTTATTCATAATATTCTTTCATATTTATTCATTACCAATGTAATAATAAGTATAATGGTAATTTTGTTCAAAAGGGTGCCAAATTATAATTTTCACTAAATAATTATGTAATATTTTTATCTACAATTTAAAAAACTTTAATATATAGAGCTAATTTATAAGCTTATTCCAGATATTTTATGTGGGACATCCCATAAGAATTAAAAGAAGTAATCTAGCAGGTGCTCATATGCTTACTAATATCCTCAAGACAATATTAAATTTTTTTATTTTACAATTTTTTGTTGAAAACAAATAACATTTTTTAATGAAATAGGCTATACTTTTAAACCTTGTTATACATTGAGTTTTGCATTTTGATTTAAAACAAGATTAAAATACTTGCTCACATATGGATGTGGTAGAAAATGGAGAGAGAATTTTGCCAGCTCTCTTGATGAGAAATGATTTCATTTTTAGCCAAAAATCTATATGGCTGTTGCTTTTGTACGATGCTTCTTGTACAAAGTCTTTTGATATGTCTATTAAATTGTCATTTCATCAGCTACAGATGTAAATAACATATCAAAAACATTGGGAATCCAATCTTATTTATTGGAAATTTCAGAAAAATATTCATTAGAAGTCATTTTTAAAAATTTCACATTGTCATTGATGCTTTTTTGATAGCCTGATCCAAAGATGATTTATTTTCCAATAAGGTACTTATAATAGTACTTAACATTTATATTGTACTTTGAGATTTGCAAAATGCTTAACAGATATTATTTCATTTTTATCTTCACCACAATTCTGAGAGGAAAGAACTCTTTTCCAACCCATTTTAAAGATAAGGAAAAGAGGCCTAGAGAGAGGACAGTTAAGCAGCTGGTAAGTGCCTTGGGTCTCAGGTCTTCTTCAGATCTAATGTTTAACTGCCAAGAAAGAATGTAATGTCACAAAGCATTTAGTACTTTTCTTAATTGTATGTTTCCAAAATTTTAGTTTCTTAATATGTTTTCTTTGTTTTGAATAATGAACAGGCTTTTATTTGCATCCTGTAATGTGCTCAGTTAGTTAATTTTTGAAAAGACATCTACTAAATATGCCAATCTTTGCTGCCATTTCATATCACTTGTACACTTAGGTAAAAAAAAAAGATGGGTTGTTTAATGAAGAGAAGAAACAATCCTTTCTTCAATTCAAATAGATAAATAGTAAACTTCCATGGGGAAGTCACTTAATATCTCTCTGTGCTTGAAGTGGAACATGCTCACTGTCTATCTAACTGTATAAAATGGTAAATAATCAATAGTTAGTGCATCTTGATTTTATGAAATTAATTATTTTGACAGATAATCTAACATGCTTTTAAGTTGTTGTGGCATTTTCTTTAGTGCCAAAACATTTTGTATATGCTGTGGTGTGTCCATGATGTATTTGTGTTAAGTTTTTGATATATGAAATAACACTCCCAAATTTCTCAGTCATTGATTTTGCTCCTTCTATGTAAATTCTACAAGAGAAAAAATTGATTTGTTTTTCTTCAAAGTATAAGTTAATTAGATTAAAAATGTCTTCTCTGATTGTACATCCTATTAACTGATAACAAAGCAGTATAATCTCTTCCACTTTACCATCATGCAAGATAACCTTATAAATAAAATTGCTAGGACATAAATATCATTTGTCTTATTTAATTTCGAAAAGTAAATGTCACTTTTACAAAATATTTCTGCAATAAGTGATTCAACATCAGCAGACAAATTCACCCAATAAGATGTTAACTTATTAGAAGCAGATATCATCTCTAGCTTCATAATGGAATCATCTCCAAACATGCATGTGACAATTTCTTTGGTAAATAAAATTAATTTTTCTGTAGTAGTAATATAAGTTCCACATTGTTTTTGCAATTTAATAACTTACTTACTAAATATGAAGCTTCAATCAATATTTCATGTTTTTAAATCTTGTTCTTTCCACTTAGAAAAATCAACATAGCTTTCATATTTTGATTTTTAAATGTCAAGACATAAAAGAAAGTTTTAAGCTGCTATTTGAAAGAACTCCACATTGCTGCTGTGAATATTCAGTGTCTTTAAGAAACAAAAAAACTAAATTTAAGGTATTCTCCAGTATATTTTCTATTTTCCATGCCTGTTGTAATACTGGTATTTTGAATTTCTTTATAAATTACTTCTGAAATGAGGCCTACCTAATGACTTATTCATTCCCTGGATCTGAACAAATATTTTGAGATTCCTCATTAACATATTTTTAAATATTTTTTAATATAGCTCTAGTCTTTATCTAACAATCCATTATCCATTGGGGCAGCTATGATTAAAACCATTTCTATAAAATTTCATTTTTATATTATGATAGTAAATATATAACAATACTATACCAGTACAATTAATGGAGAGGCATATTGCTTAAAGAAACATTTTTTCACAGCAACCAGCAGGCATTTGCACATACTCCTATAGTTAAACATTGCCATTACCAGCACCCACAGACTCTGGAAGAGAAAAGTTGATTAGGTATAACCAATGAACAAATATTAATAATTAGTTATGATATAAAAATATATTTTTCTACTTGTTATAAACATGGTATTAAATGAAGGTACAATTGCATATATTTCATTTTTTATAATGTTTAAACATAAACCTTTATAAGGAAATGATTTTTTCAGATGAGGCTTTCTTCTCTCACTCATTTGATTGTATTGGCTATATATTCTTACAGAAATTCTACTGGCCAACCCATTGACTTGAAAATTCTCCAAACAGTAAAAAAAAATTGTAAGATAAGTTTAAATCTGAAAACAATGTTAAACTTGAGTGAGATTCATTGTAAGGTTTATTTCTGCAAAATGCTGGTGAGATTCTGTGAGCATTTCAAGATGACTAATAATGTATATGCCCTATGATCATGGTTTTCAAATAGTGTGACATTTGCACTGTAGGGTCCGAATGTAATATCTTGGTCCCATAATTATAGAAATGATAAGATATAGTTACAGGGTAAAATATGGGCATGAGAGAGCTACTCTGATGCTGTATACAGTACACAAAGGCTATGCCTGACCATCTTTTAGATACCTGTGTTCAGTCATTGCTTGGAAACAATTTGATGACAGATTGAAAAAACTACAAGAATATATTTCACTCAGGGACAGCTAGGTGGCACAGTGGATAGAGCACCAGCCCTGGAGTCAGGAGGACCTGAGTTCAAATCTGACCTCAGACACTTAATAATTACCTAGCTGTGTGACCTTGAGCAAGCCACTTAACCTCATTTGCCTTGCAAAAAAAATCTAAAAAAAAGAATATATTACACTTCGAAGAGGTAAGGATTTGATTTAATCATTGCACAAACAAGAAAATTATTGTTCATGTGATGATGGCAGAATCATTTTAGAAACAAAACCATAATGCTTCAAACATATGCATGCTTGAGGAAAAATAGATTTCTAACATAATTTGACAATTACTTACTGTTTAAGGTGCAATTAAATAATTTTTAGTGTGAATTCCTTGGACTATTCTTGGGAACCTCTAGTGGTTTTAAAATCACTAAATAGGAACCATTGTTTTAAGGCATAACTGGAATAGTAGGAACTTGCATGAGTTGAAACCAATCTAGAGTCAGGTCTCCAGTAGGATGTTACAGATATTTATATTGATGATCGTAAGAGACTGTTGAGGGTCACAGGAAGGTCTTACATGATTGGAAATGACTTAAAAGTCCTCTTGCCCATGTACACCAATGGCCTACTTACCTGGGTTGGCTCTCAGGATCTTCTCATCTGTTCCTTATGTTTTGGCACTTCCAGGAACAATGTGTGAGACACTAAGTCTGAGATAGCAACATTGTGTGAATGTACTAGCCTGAGGAAGTAAACTTTTATCACCTGTTGTCCACTAGTACAGGAGCATTGTTTGACTAGTAATTAGAGAATGCCACATGATTGGGAGGGAACTAGGGACTTAAAAAGGGATTTAAGCACTTGCATGCCATCTTTGTCTCCTGCCTCTTCGACATTCTCCTGAGAACTTGCCTACATCTGGACTGAGTCAAGAAATAGGTTATGAGTAAAGTATAAGTTAGCCAGCTGGCACACAACAGGTACTGAGTGAAAACATGGATGGCACATCGATTGGATTTGTAGGTAACCCAAAATTATTAAGAATGGCTAATACATTAAAATACAAAAGTCAATCTTCCCAAAGATCTCAACAGGATAAAAGGAGTCCAAACTTAAAAAATGAAATATAATAATAGTGTAAATTTATAGAATAAATTTCCAAAGCATCTCAAGATTTACAAAGAACTTTTCAGAGAAAAGCAATTGGACAAGAGTTTGTGTTTAAAAGATCTGCAGTTTTGATTGACTATAATCCCAACAAGCTCCTCCAAAACACAGGACTTTTAATAAAAAAATTCTTGAGCTGAATTAATCATAAACATAATATCTAGGATAACAGTGTAATATTAGTCCTATTGTTCTCTTTTTGACCAACTACTTTGAGAACTCTGTGTTCTATTTTACTACTCATGTTTTAAGTAAGACATTTGCATGTTGGACTATGAGCAGAGGAGTGTAACTGGGATGAGTAAAGGAAATTGTGTTTTAATAAGGACAATTGAAAGGGCTGAACTTGCTTAGAAAAGAGAAAAATAAAACTAAAATAGGGAAGTTGAGCAAAACAGTTATCCCACAAGAAATCTGGAAGGCTTTAAGATAATTATTAGCTGATATTTAAATAGTACTTGAAGGTTTACAAAGTATTTAAAATATATGTATATATTTCACTTGATTATCAATCTTGTGAAACATAGTGGTTAGTAGAAACAAGATTCTTGCTAGGACCAAATAGGAGAAACAGATTTTGGCTCATTTTACATTGCAAATAACAGTCTGAGAATGGCACCTTTACATGACCCTTTCAGATTTGGTGGTGTCCAATGTGGCACCTATGCCTTCCTTCACACTCTCTGAACTTATTCATTCATTCTATCTTGTACTCCAGCTGGCAGATCTTTAGGAGGAGGCAGACTTTCCTGGGGTGGGATATAGACATGACTATGTGCTTATATCACACTTGGGTACCTAGGAGCAACCCTACTGGGATGTGGGTAGGTGGTGGATATACTTCTACTACTCACCATTATAATTCTCAAGTTTGCACTGTTGTGTTTCTCATTTAAAAATCAATTCTAATAATGATAATTTAAAAACTAATATTTTCTATTTTTCCTAATTTTATGCTAAAACAATTTATAACATTTAAAATTATTTTGAGGTCCAAATTCTATCTTTTCCCCACTCCCTTCCCTGCTCCTATCGATGTTATATACTATATCTGATATAGTTTATACATGTGCAATCATATATTTATCTGTTAATCATTTAGTTTATGTCAAAAAAGTAAAAAAAAAACAAGAAAAAACCAAAATGTCTTGGAAAGAGAGAGGGAGGAAGGGAAGGGGAGAGAGAGAGAGAGAGAGAGAGAGAGAGAATGTGAGAGAGAATGTGTTAGTCCTTAGGAATTGTCTTAAAACATTGCATTGCTGAAAATAGCTGTCATTCCCAATAATTCATTGCACAGTGTTTCTGTTATTGTGTACAATGTTCTCCTGGTTCTTCTCCATTTTGAATCAGTTAATGTAAGTCTTTCCAGGTATTTTTTCTAAAATCATTCTGCTTGTCATTTCTTATCACACAATAAGATTCCATTACAATCATATACCATACGATGTTCAGCCATCACCTCTCCTCAATGTTCATTTCTTAACTGCCACAAAACTGTTATAAATAATAATAATAATTCTTAAAAATAAACTATTTATTAAACAAGAAGGCAAAAGCAAGAATAATCATATCATAACATTTACTCAATAGATGACAAAAAAAGGAATAATTAAAATAGTCTATTTGATAATTTGGCTTTACACTCATACCAAGGCAAGTAGCATCCATGGGGTACAGTGAGAACTTACCTACAGACAGTAAGTAGGGAAGCCTAGAACCAAGGAAATAGGGCAACTCACAACTCTGGACCATAGACCTTGATGTCCTTGCTCTTTTTAGGGAGTGGCCTGCACCACATTTTATCTGATAGGCAAAATTCTCTGTCATATGTTTTCCTTCAGGTCTATATAGCTCTCATGTTAGAGAGAGCTATTTCTTTGCTACTCATGGACCATGGAAAGAGTATCAAGCTGTTTCAATAATGAAGCATTATTATACTCTCAATAAAACAATAGCCCTAAGCCTGGGTGTTACAGCTTTCAAGATATACCCCGCCCTTAGCAAGTCACTGAAGCAAAATTAAGCTCTTTAGTTGATAAGCTGTCACTTAAGCTGGAGAATTTCAAATTCCTCATTATGCTCTGTGATCTCTGAGAAAATCCCCCCCCCCCCCCAAGATAGTGCAGGAGAGAGCAATGAAACCAGGCTCATAAAGGATTTTCATTCTCTTAGGATGAATTTTGTGGGGCAGTAATCTTAGCCAGCTTGTCTTATGGAAGCAAGATTGAATTCTCTTCCAGTGGGTATCCAGATGTTGTAGTCAGTTCTCTAAATTACACAGATGGAAGTAAATGCCCTTATTACTGTATTCTGCTTTGCTGCTTTCCAAGCAACTAAGAATCTCTACCATAAATTTCTATCTTTTTAAAGAATCTTTTCTAATTAACATACTTTTTTCTCTTTTTTGTACATCCCCCCCTCCTACCTAAGGGGAGAAAAAGCCCACAAATTCTCCCAACAAATGACATCCATAAATGAATGCCTTATTCTGTATCTCCAAGTCTTATCTCTTTTTTTGTAAGGAGGTGTCTGTAGCAATCTTAAGCTTTGACTCTCTTGAATTGAACTGGTCATCACACTAATCTGAGTTCTTAAGTCTTTGAAAATTGTTTATTTTTATAATTTTAGTGTTATGATATTAAGTGTTCACCTGGTTATGATCATTTTTGCTTTGCATCAGTTCATTCAAGTCTTCTGAGGTTTCTCTGAAACGGTCTCTTCCATCATTTTTCTATAACGCAATAGTATTCTATTATAGTCACCAACTTCTCTTTTTTAGAAACTTCTTTGGCTTCTCATTCTCCTGACTTCCTTATCACTTATAACTCTTCTTTTGGTTGTTTCTACTGTTTGAAATCAGGATCCCCTCATGGATATTGAGGAGTGATATCTACCTCAGATGAAAAGAAAACAAAGTTCACAGTTCTACCAGGTACAGACAATATACAATTTTTTTCACAGCTCCTCAACCAGCTTTTGATTTCTAGTTTGTCAGCTATATCCTTAAAAAATCCAAAAATAGTTCTGTATAATTGAGCTACAGCAATTGACTGTAAACCTTCCTCCCCCCACTTTCCATCCTGAACACTATTTATCCTCCTCAATTATATATCAAATCACTTTAACCCCTTCCACTCTATGGAAAAATCTTCAATATTTCTGCAACATCTCAACTTGTCATTCAAGACCTTATAATCCAAATTTCCTTTTAGTCTTATTTTCCTTTCACTCTCCTTTTTATATTTTATAAGCCAGCCTCATAGGACAACTTTTCTTTCCTTAATATAACTTTTCTTTTTTCCTTTTTTACAGACTTTTATGTAATTCACTCCATTAAGAATTCTCTATCCAGATTCACTGAAATCTTTCCTATCTTTCAAAGTCTAGTTCAAATGCTGCCTGTTTCATGAAGCTTTCCCTGATATTTTCCAACTACTGTAATCTTTATCTCCTCTGGACCTCTGTAGCCTTTCTTGACTCCTCTCTTCTGATTCCTATCACATTCTTCCTCCCACCACAAGCATTTATGTTCTTGAAATTTCCTTCTACTATATTATAAATTCCACAAGGGTAGGATCATGTCTTCTTCACATTTGTCTCTCCAACAGTACCTTGACTCAGCAACTTTTGACTATTTGAATTGAATGGAAACAGTGGTTCAGGGAAAGGTAAAGGGGCAGAGCAATTAATTTGGTTTTTTCTAAGCTTGTTACCTGATTTTATTTTAGCTCTGGAATCATGACCTCTTTGGCTGATTATTTGTTGCTAGCATATAGCCAGCCAAAACCTCTATGGAATAACCAACCAGGTAATATAATGAACTATAAAATTTATCTCATCAAGAAGACATTAAAATAGTGAGCATGTGAGGCAAAAAGCATACTCTGACATGAGAGCATTTTGCACTGTCTGGGCACAAAAATGGGATTCATTAAAGCTTTTTAAAAGCTTAACAGAAGGAAGAGAAGGGAGGTGTAAAAAAGGTCTAAAATAGACCAATTTGTTACTGCCTGGTTAAATTATCTATCTGTCCATGTGTGGGTACACTTGGATATGTATATATGTTACACTGACTTGATGAGACACAAATATATATATGTATATATATAAACCTACCAACATGCAAATATGTGTGTAAATATGCATATATATTATATTTGTGTATGTACACACACACACACACACATATACACACACACACACACACACCAAAAAGTACACTGTTCATAAAAAAACCTCTTGTATGGTCTTCTTCCCTGTTTTTCTTTCTTGAGATGTTCATAATTGTTGATCATCGAATTTTTTAAAAATAAAACAGCAACAACAAAAGAAGACCAAGGCACCTAGTTACTTTCCAATGCACAATAAAACAGTTTATTTAAAAACACCACATCCAATGTGTTTGGCACATGAGGCAATGTTGCAGGCACATTCATACTCAACAGTTATGTTTTGGAAAGATTCAAAGAGAATCAATAGTATTTTCTTCACAAGCTACAGTCACGATACACACACACACACACGGTTATCTCTACATAAGAAAGATAGTCCTTGTTTGCCAAAATGACCAAATATTTACACTTGTGTTTATCACACTGCATCAGATATAGTTCAGCTCCAATGGTTACTTCATACAGACCTCAAAATCTTACTTGTGATGTGGGCACCAAGTGTCTCAAGGTCAATTTTGTCTGCCAATCATCTGAGATGAGGCTCTGATCGGAAAAGGACACAGGATCTTCCAAATGGAAAAAGTACCATTCTGCAGTCTCTCAAGTACTGTTCTCAAAAAACAGTTCCCCATGAATAGGTGAGGTGCATGATGTTATAACAATAACAAGATTTTCTCATTCATTACATTCATTGTTTTCCCACCCCACTATCCCCACTTTTGGTAAAACTACTACCCAAAACTTTAAAGGATAAAAGAACAAATATTCCTACAAACATTTTTTTTCTAAATTCTTCATCTATGTAAGATTTCCTCAAAAAATGCTAAAAAATTAAGAGGTTGGTGAAGAAGATTGCTTAAAAAAAACAACAGATAATAGTATTTTTTTCTTTTCTGTCTTCTGTGTTCACAAAAAGATTGTCTTAACATACTATTAAAAATAATAGAGGCAGTGTGGTGAAATGAAAAGAGCACTGTTCTGGAGTCACTAACTGTGCCACTGAACTAGTCCTTTAACTTATTTAACATTATCATCTCTCTGGAGCTTAATTTCCTAATCCATAACATGATGGAGCTGACCAATGTTCTCTGATGTTCCTTTCATGCTTGAACAATCTATGATTATAGAAATGAAAAACGAAACATCCAATAAAAAAGAATAATACAGCAAAATTATATAACATCAGCACCCAAAATTTCTTGGAATGAGAAAAACAAAATTTTTTAGAGCTTACTTAAAATGTCAAATGCAACTTTCTGGGGCACAGGATAGGATTCATGTAGGGAACTAATGACATTATCTCAAAAAAATCTTTCAAGGTTTTATTTTTTGAGTCTAAAGGGAGTAGAATGGAAAGGTAAGCATATTGAAATTTTAGAAGGGTATGTCATCCAAGCCAAGATATTAAATCAGTAAAAGTAATGTAATAGAATAAAAATTAAACTTGAAGTTTGGGTTATAGACCTTATACTGCCAATTGTGGAACCTTCAACATCACTCAGGAAGCCTTGATATTATTTTCTGTAAAATGAGGAAGTTGAACAAGCTAATTCATATGTTTCTCTTAGTCTCTAAAAGGATACCGAGGTAAATTTTCACATGCTGCTGAATGGTTGATCTCATTTGAAGATTCATTTAATTCTTCATTAATATCCAAAATAAAATTTTGGGCTATTTGTGGGGATTTAAGTGAATTTGATCCCATCACCAAAAGTTCTTAGAACTAGGTTGTACAAAAACAATGACATGAATTTTTTTTCGTATAAATTATAGTTAAAAATTGGATTCCTTGAAAAAGCTAAGAACTCTTCTTCCATGATGGTCATTCATTCTGGGCCCTTAAAGATGCAGAGAAGTTAGCCAAGAAAAATACCTGCCCATCGATTTTACGAAGGCTAAGACCCTTATTCACTAAATGTACATTCTGATTTTTTGAATCCTCAGTCCTTTCTACTCAGAGATCTGCTCTTGAACATGTAATTTTCTGTGTGATAAGTGATTGAAAGAGTGGGCTTCACTGTCAGGGCCCCAAAATCTACCAACACAGTACTTTCTCTTTGGGAAAAAGAATTAACAATGATAGTTTATTTAGCATCTTTGCCACAGATGTTTAATCTATGTTTTGAAAATTACAAAGATTAAAATCTGTCTTTGGATAATTTTAGATATAGATATAAGGCATTTCTGAAGCACTTGTACAACTTATTTAGTTGAGAAAGAAAAAAGCAAACCCTTACTACTTTTTGATTATTAGTTTTTATACTAGACAACCGGTAAAAAAAAGAATCATCCTTTAAATATAACTAGAAAATGTGATTTGTTTAAGCAGAAAAAAATTCAATTTGAATGAGAACTTCTTCCAATCCTCCCACCCAAATTTCTTTATAGAAACCAATACTTTCTATTTGTACAAGCATAAAGATCATATTATATCCTTTAATTCTTGCTTTAATTAAATTTGGGCTAATCATAAGAGAAATCTGGTCAGTCATCATATTTCAGTAATTATGTATTGTTGCTCTCATTGCTTTCCACAAACATTTAATTAAAACCAGTTTATAAATGTTTCATTTAAAAAAAACTTTCAATTAAAAAAAATTGAGTTTATGTTCTCAAGTTACCAGGATGTCTCATTTCTAAATGCTCAATAGGGAATCTGGACATATCTATGTAGTATTAGTTCCTTTCCACAGTGGCAAAATGAAAGGATAGATGAGGAACTAGCTATCATATTATCCAGGATCTAAAGAGCTGTTATGATGAATTTAAATTTTGTGGCAGATGACAAGATGAAATCCATCTCCAAGAAAGCTAATGATGGTGCTTTTCCCAACATAGTGTGTATCAATTAACAACTTGCCACATCTGGAATTGTCCTCATTTATTGAAGCTTTCCCGCACAGTAGGGAAAAAAAATGAAAAATGTTGAAGACAAATGGGAAAACCAGATCAGGGGATTGAGGATTTAACTATATGTTCTCCAAGATTATTTCCATTTTCCTGCATCTTTCACAGTGGTCCCTTTTCTAAAAGTCTCTACATTTTGCTTTCATATGTAAATGTTTAATTTCCAAAGAGTTAGAGAAAAAAGTAAAGGTGAATATTTGCAGATGAAAGAAAAATCAGGCAGAACCATAATCCATGTCTTTCATTTACCTTACTACTGACACTGGTTGTGATTGGTAGTGAAACTGAAGAATTTTAGCTAGGAAATATCATACTTATAGACAAGAAAGAGAACCAATCAATACAAAAAGGAGTGGTTTGATCAAATCACATTCTGAAGACAATAAGATTTTTAGCATGAGCATTGTTTCAACTTTGGAACCAATTGACATAGTCAGATTTCAAAGGGACAGCAATTTCGTTAGCATAAAGTCATCTTGTGACTATCCATCCTGGATGAAAATACTGCAGAATCAGAGAAAGAGGGACTGGGTATAAGGCCAAGAACAGGCTGGTAATGCTCACAGTTCCTTTATCAATTTCTTCTTGGTTTATATGCATTTGGCTTGAAATATGTATACACCCAAGAAAGAGAACTTTTGGGGGATTATCCCTAGAACTTGGATGAGGGAAAGTCAAGAAGCCTCTCTGGTCAGAATAGATCTTTTTATAGTCCTCATTAAAATGGAAATTAGAGATACTTTTTCTCAAAGTTCTAGGCAAGCCCTACTTTCATAGCATGGTTCTAGACAACTTCATTTAAAAATAGCTCACATTTGTTTTTAAGTAAGTAGTACATTTTAGCATTGAGGAAATTGAGGTTCAGAGAAATTAAGTAATTTGACCATGATTCATATTGTTAGGAAATATCTGAAGCTGGATTCTAGAGTTGATCTCCTGATTCCACATGTAAGGTGCTTTCTACCTTGCCACACTTTTCATGATCATTGTTATATATTATAGTCAAGACTCACCATTAGATGATAAATCTATATTACATTTTATTTAGGCAACTTCCTTTTTTATTCCCCCCATTCTGGAATTAACTATTTTCTATATTATAGTTTCACCTAACATTAATTAATACAAACTAAGGTCACATTTATCCTATATTAGTATTTAAGTTTAAGCTTCCAGGAATTTCCTTTCTGAAAATCTCTATTCTAGCCCAAGAGACTTTTATTCTAAGAAATATTTTTGGACAATGAAGAATCATGTCTTAGAAAGTCAATTCCAGGTTCTGTGATTGGCTGGAACTTAAACTTGCTTCAAGAAGACAGAATTATTGGCCATCTCCATGTTTTGTGTTTGCAGTGGTGACTTGTAGAAGCTGTTTGTATTTCAATAGATAATTTTATTCTCAATATAACTTATTTTTATGTTGATTGTCTTATAATGGAGCCACAGTGAAGAACCTGACATTGAACGTAGAATAACCAATTCAGCATTGCAATTATTTTGTCTTTCTTTTGAGATTAGGAGGCAGCATCATGTAGTGATGTGCTTAATGTGTCCTGGATTCTAGTCCTAGTTTTGACCCAAGCTAATTATATGACTTTAACAAAGCATTTAATCTCTGAACCTTGGTTTCTCATTTGTAAAATAAAGGTTTTGGATTTAGATCTCTTTTAGCTCTAAAATCTTATGATTCAATGAACTATTTAACTCCAATAATCTCAATTTACCCTTTTATCAGATATCTAATTATATTCCCCTATCACTTGGAATTGTCATTTATACATTTGGAAAATACTTTCAAACCTGTAAAGAAAAAACAAGGACAAGAACAAAGACAGAAAAATGGAGCACACTTGAACTATTTCTATACACACAATCATTCAGGCAGCACTAATTCAGTTCCAAACTGTTTATGAATCAGAAAATACATACACACAGTCAAACTCGTTTCATTATTTTGGTGGCTCTAGATTGCTAAACGTTTTGAAAATTTTCATTTAACTGGTCATTTACAAACTAATTAAAAACTTAAAAGTTAAGTTAATTTTTAAAATTTTAAAAATTAAATGTCTGATTGTGTATAGACCCAGTATTGGAGATATAAAAGAAAAATTTTGTCCAATAACTCAGTGAAGGAATGTAATTCATTACTTCCTATTGACTTAGCCATTAAGTCCCACATATGGGTAAAGCACTATGCTGAGGGAGCAACACAGGTTATTGAGATGTGGTTCCTGTACTCTATTAGCATGAAATTCATTATTCTATGACATATTCCTCACAGTGTTACATTCAACAAGCGAATGGGCATTACTAAAGGTAAAAAAAGGCACTATTTAAAAATAAACATTTTTCAATAATAAGCAAACAGGTAAAAAAACAAAGCATTACAAATTTACTTTGACAATGACATTGTGAAGCATTCTGTATTTTAAACTTTAAAATATAGAAGGACCTGAGTAGAGAAGGCAGAATTGGTTGTTTTAGCCATTGTAATGATCAAGTCAGGTCAGTTTGCGATTGATCTGGCTGCAGGGCATCCAAATTGATTTATCAGACTGACCATGTTGCATGAGCCTCCCAGGATTTGCAGTGTTGCAGTCTACTGACTCCTTCTATATAGACGCAGCTAATATCTCTTCTGATGACCCATTGGACAGGGTCTGCACACACACACACACACACACACACACAATTTCATTTATCAAAAGAAATTATAATGCAACAAGTAGATTAAATGAGTTTGAATTACATAGACTATTAAGTGACTTCCATTTTGCATGTGTAGAAAAAATCTAATTGCTAAATTCTCAGAGCTTTCATTTATATTAGCATATCTCTTTGTGGTATTAAAGAACGTTCTAGAAAAAAATTGAATGGTATTAATAATAGTAATTTCTTACCCTCTAAAGGTGGAAGTAGCATATAGTCACATCAGCACAAAACCATGCTCATTTTTCAACGTCCAAATTATTTATACATATTACTAAAAATTATAGCAAAGTTTTATTAGAGAATTAAAATCTGTTTTCTGTTGAAACAGAAAATAATAAATAAATATTTTCCCATACTAGTGATTTACCAGAGACCTATCTGTTATTACAGAAAAGAATGTGTTTGACTCTCAAATAGATTGCATATCTCTGATTTTATATAACTGAAAAACAATACTAGAAATGTTTATCATTGTTCAATAATAGATTTTGAAGAGAGAAAGCTTCCTCAGGGGAAAATGTACAGAATACCATTAGTCAATTCTTTCTTTAGGAAACTGATCAAAATGCAAATGAACCACATTTAAGACTTCAGATTGAACATTCTGTCCATATTTCTGCTTTACACTGAAATTTTGTCTTGTTTTGTTTTGTTTTGTTTTTCAGAGTTCTAAAACCAAGAACATATTTTCACTGCTCCTATGCTTTATTTAGAGGATAATATGTGGCTTATCTTATCTTCATATTGGAAGGCAAAGACCAAAATTTTAATCTCAGGTAGAATCACTTTCTTCTTCACTATTTGATTTTGGGCAAGTCAAATCACTCTGGCCTCATAGTTCTCATACATAAAATAATGGACTGGATTAGATGATATTTCCTGCTTTAAATATATTAATTATTTTCCGATATCCTTTGCTCCTTTTGTACATCTTCAGTGCCTCTTTGCCAGCAGAGGTGATACCTAATGACTGCTCATCCCAAAGTCATTAAAAATAATTTTTCCTCCACAGCTATCAGTAAAATATAAAGGGAAAAATCTACTTGTCTTGTCTCCAGAATGAACATTTGCTTGGTCTTCACATATGCAGTGGATGCTTATTGCGGTGACCTCAGTAAAGTCCCTGGGCATTCCTCTCTTCATCGTATACCCTTGTTGGCACAAGTGTCTACTGCCATGCACTTGAGTTAATTTGAGACATGGTACAACAACAATATTAAACTTTATATTATTCTATTGAACTTATAATTATTGTGCTGAAGACAACACAAAAATGCAATGGCTGATCAAACAGAGTAGTTTTAATATTCAATTATGTGTTTGCTGATTTTAATGGAATGCATTGCTTGATATTACCTATTAAGAATTCTGGTCAGATTCTGTGTCTTTGACTCTATGCACATGAATAACTATTTGAACAACTTATTGAAATATAAAAAGAAAACACAATTGACTGCTTGCTTTATCCACACAAAAGAAGGTTCATTGATTTGTTTTTGTTTGGGACTGAATTGAGTTTGTATTGGTATCAGAAAAAGAAAATCTTGGTGGATCTATATAAGAACCCTAGGATCTGGAAATAGGTTCTTTAAAAGGATAAAGTTTGAGCAACTGGAGTGACAGCCTTGAACAGAAACAGCAAAGAAGATACTAAATCTGTGTATATAAAAAAAAGTGCCCCAAATTGAAAGGGATTTGAAACCCTACCTGCCTTTCCCACTGTAAATCCAGTCTATGTAAATCCAAAAATAGTCAAGAATCATGGAAGACAGACCCTTACTACTCTTCCCAAATATTCCAACTAGGATCTTTGGAGTTTGTCGGTATTTATTTAGATTCAGATTTTGAAACAATTTTTAAGTACATAAGAGGATTTTTTTTGGTGATGAACTGCTTTACTCTGCTGCAGTTTTAGAGGTTTGTGGTTAAACTGCAGGGGTGAGGGAATGTTGAGAGGACAGCAAAAATGACTTTCTGAAGCAAAGTTATAAAGAAATCAGAAAGCAACATTGTGAAATACCTTTCCAGCTTTTAAGAGAAGAATAGATTATTATTTTTCTGGAACTGCTAGAATAAACTTGTCTGAGACCAGGGTGGTCTGGTTCAAGAATTCTTAAGATTTTTGTGTCATGGGTCCTTTTGGCAAGCTGGTGAAAACTACAGATCCTTTCTCAGAATGTTTTTTAAATATATAAAATAAGAAACATAGAATTGCCAAAGAAACTACTTAAATGAAATAATTATCAAAATTCTTTATAAGAAAAAAAAAGCTCAGTTCTCAGTTTAAGATCTTCCTGTCTAGCTGATCTCTCAAAACCTTTCTAGTCCTAAAATGCTATAAATGTGGCTTTTCCTGAGGGGCAGCTAAGTGGTACAGTGAATAGAGCAAAGAGTTTGGAATCAGGAAGTCAAGTTCAAATACAGCTTCAGATAATTATTTGCTATGGGATCCTGGACAATCTTTTTGCCTCAAGTTCCTCATATGTAAAATGCACTGGAGAAGGAAATGGCAAATGGCAAACCACTTCAGTATTTTTCCTAAGAAAACTTCCAAAGGGAGTCAAGAAGATTTGGCTAGGAAAACTAATAAAATGGTATTAGAAAGAGTTTCTTCAGTAGTTTAATTTGAGAGAGAGAGAGAGAGAGAGAGAGAGAGAGAGAGAGAGAGACAGAGACACCCAGGATTAAAATGAACTTTTAAGAATCTTGTAGATTCCCAGAGTATTTCCTTTAAAACATCTAAATATCCTACTCTGGAGTAATTGTCAATTGATCAATGTCAGGTTTAGATTTCTTACATTTTGACCAGTGAGGTTTTCGATATCTGAGCAGTTTAAGTTTGTATCAAATGTCTAATAGTCATATTGGGGTTCAAAACTTCAGTATTCAAATCTTCTGGCTTACCAAGAAATGAACCTCTTCCCTAATTCAAGCACTGTTGGGAATATAAAACAAGTATCCTATCAATTTTGGCTCCACAGTGGAAACGATCCATAGAATGTAGATAAGGGCATAATAATTTGAACAAGACAGCTGAAGAATCAATGTCAGATTCCAGGGATAGTTCTGGAATAGCTCATCAAATTACAGGGTCAGATTGTAAAAATAACATATTCTTTCAATTGCTGACTGTTCTTGTTCCTTAACCTGAAACACCTAACCATCTTTCTTCTCATCTAGTCATGTGATTGTTGTTCATTTTATCTCCATGATTAAATTATATATATATAAATATGCATTCACACACATTTATAATTGCAGTTATAGTCTTCAGTGAAGTCCCCTTATTCTAAGACACACATACTAAGTTCTCAGATTTTTCACTAGTTAATTTCTGACTTGAGCAAAAAACTTTGATCATACTAACTTTGACTCTCTGGAGGAAATAAAACCCAAGCCACCTATCTCTCTAGGCTCATTTGGTATGTGTGTTCAGGATCTTTCATAACTGAACCTAGAATTCTTTTTAAATATAATCTACACATCAAAGGGGAACCCTGATGATTCTTCTATGTCAGCAATTATTTTTGAATCATATTTGTAACATTGCAGTTGAGGGAATGCAAAAACCTTAGATATGATTTATGGGAAAGAGTGAGGCTGTCTCTCCCATACAGATTATTAATGTGCTTGATTGGCATTTAGATATTAAGAAGAAATATCATATTAAATTTTAACTTCCACTTGGCCAGACTGCTGTCCAGACTAGAAGAACAAAGAACCATTTAGAATGAAACTGGTGGTCTAGAGTGAAGGTAATTTCTATGTCTGCATTAAAAATAATGCAATAATGAAAAATGAAAGGACCAAAACCATGCCCTCATGATAGGGTCTTTACAACTTCACATAAAGATATTTTTTCCAAGACCCTGGTATTGCCTAAAAATTGCTCAATTGTTTTTCTTCCTGAATAATTCATAAATTGTACTTATAATAGATCTGATTTGGATCTATTGAAAAAGAGGAGTAAAAGACCTAGAATTCACTTTGTAAAGAAAGACCAGGAACTCATACTTGTCTTGGGTCAAAACAATCATCTATGAGACAATAGCCATGGAAACGTTGTCAACTAAAGTCCCTAGACCTGACACTAGTTTGAATTCTTCATATTCAGAGTCCAGGTCTGAGATGGCCTTGGCAGGGGTTTTAGACAGTCCAAACAGGCTCTGCCTTACAGCATTCTTTGTTCTAGAGAAAATCATCCTCATGGCCTTGTAACCCCTGAGGAGGGTAGGACATGTGACAAAACAAGTTTAGGTTGACTCATTAGATCAATTGTGTGCTAATAAATAATCTTCCATTTCTCAGAGGGCCTAAATTCCAAAAATAACTATGAATGTAATCTGAGAATCTCTCAGGATCACTATCCAATCTGACTTAAAGGATTGTGAACGGAGACCTCCATTTAAATGCTCTTGATCCCAGAAAGAATCAATTGACATTATGCTGGTGGCCAACCAAGGACAAGAAGCTACTCATGTCTTTAGCTTCCTGTGCAAATAGTGAGAGACATGCTATGTGTCACTTTAGATTCAGAGCTCATGATCTGATCTGCAGTGAAATCCAGCTCATAAACATCTAGTAAGGGGTGTTTTCTGAAGAAAAATAAGGTAACATAAATGTATTATAATTTATTCAGTTTGAAAAGAAATTGGAGAGAAGCATCAAAGTTACTCAATGTCATAAATGCATCAAACAAACACTCAACCCACGGTAGAAAAGGCAATTAAATAAGCAAAGGAAAATCTTACCCAGCAAAGAGGGAGAGGGAAGTAGGTGGGCTATGGAAGTCAGTTTTTTTTCCTCTATTACCAATTTAGAGTCTGAACATAATGTTAAACAGAGATCCCGCTTAAATTAGTCATAGTAATATGAGGCAGAACTGGGACTCTGGGTAGGAAAGGGGACCACCTAGGGGAAAATATGAAGGGAAAGGAGGGAAAGCAAGGAAAATTTTTTAATACTAGTTTTTATATATATGCGCATATCTGAAATCACAGAAAATTCCATTCTCCATGATATGCAGTGCTTATTTTGTGTAAAATCATCCCATGTAACACCCTGACAGTTCCAAGTCTCTGGTAGAAAGCAACATGGAGAATGGGGGTGAGGGAACTGGAATTCTCTAGTGAAGGAGTGAAGGGGGTCATTTTCACATCTCTCCTTAAGTGCCTTGTCTCAGTTCTGCCTATATATCCTGAGCAGAGCTCAGGAAAACACCATCTCTAGTTCTCCTTAGCACAAAATGCTCAAAATAGACAGCAGTTTCTCTGCTGCTAAAATATCAATATGAAAATACTTTAAAACATAGATTTAGTAGCATAGCTAGAAATGTAAAATTTTTTTAATCAATTCCTTAAAGGTTCTTACAGTTCAAAAAAAGTGGAATTTTTGTTGCTAAATGTGCTAAGACCCTTGCAGACCAGTGGGAAGGGAAATAGAGAATATCTCAACTTTCTAAGCTGTGGAAAAGAGTTTTAGTAAACATATAACCCTAAGAGGGCTCCACTTTTGAATAATATTCAATTTGGTTTGGGGCACTTTTAAAACAATCATTTGGCACTTCAAGTTTGAAGTTCTTAGGCACAATGTGACAGAGTCAGTTTGGTCAATCCCTCCTCATGCATTCTGTATAGTAGCTGAAACTCGGCAGGAAGCTGGTGGGACTCCTGCCACTTGGTGGTAAATTTGGTTCCTTTTTTGTCATAGTAATGGTAAGGAAGGTCTTCCCGAGTGTTGGGGTCAAATCCAAATGGCCAAAATCCATATAAGTGGATCTCTTCACACATTGCAGATGCAAGGGTGTACATAAGAATACCTGTACTCAGCCGTTTGGGTGTCAATCGTTTGTTTTTCCAGTACCTGTAGAATAATAAGCACATGCTAATTTAGCAACTGAGGCTTCATGTCACAATGTGACGGGTCAACATGCCTCAGCTTGGCTAGATGGTAAGCAGATTTCAGAGAGTATTAGGTATGTTATTCAAGTTGGAGCTTGCAGTGTTCTGTCCTGAAAGTGCTTTAAGATCCCAACATCTTAGGGTCTTTCCAAAAATATTATTGCTAGGATTTAGTAGATGAGAGGGCAAGCAATTTTTTATACTTCATTTATTAACTATCTACTATGTGCAAAGTACTATGGTTAGTCAGTAACACCTAGCACAATGTTTTGCATGTACCTGAGGCAATGAGGTAGTATAGTGGATGGAATGCTAGACTTCAAGTCAGTAAGACATACATTTGAATTCAGCCTTAGACCCTAGCTGATAATCTTAGGGGCAAGTCACTTGATCTCTTTCTGCCTCAGTTTTCTTAGCCATAAGATGGGAATAAGAATAGCATTTATCTCACCGGGTTTTTATGGAATCAACAGAGAACAAAAATAAAGTTCCTTCAGAACTTTAAAAGTATCATGTAAATACTAGTTATTATCTTATTGAATATTTGATTTTGTCATGGTGAGGTACTTCACATTTTGTAGCTCCCTCCACCACTGTAGATCAATCAGTTCATCAATAAACATTTACTAAGTGCCTATTATATACTAGACCCTATAAAAATGAAAATAAAATGATTTTTATTTTCAAGAAGCTTGTATTCTATCCCATGAGACATGTATGTACACATATCTATGGAAAATATGTGAAAAAATATAAGAAACCTTTTAATAGAATAAGCACTATCATCTGGGTGGGAGTAGATCAGGAAGATTTTATATAAGATGTAGAGCTCAAAATGAGTCCTGATGGAAACATCTATAACTAGCAATATAATTTAGTAGCTAAGTCTTAGGGAGGTGCTTGAAGAAAATGACTTTCCTGGTCTTACAGGTAGTAAGTTTCAGAGGCAAAATTTGGGCCAGATCTTTCTCATACTTCATCCTGTACTCTCTTCTATTTTCTGGGCTTTTCACATAGTAGGAACTTAATAACTGGTTGTTAAATAAATGAATGAATGGAACATTATCCATCTCTAAGGATTCATGTACTCCTAATACACAGTGGCCTTTCTGGCATTTTTTTACATTGGATGAGTCTAGTTAGTTTCTTCCCATGCATTCTACATAGTAGCTGAAACTTGACATGAAGCTGGCAGGACTCCTGTCATTTTGTCACTATGTTGTGACATGGGAACACACAAAGCATGTATTTCTAAATACACACACACACACACACATATATATATATGTGTGTAGGTGTAGAAATGTATATATATATATATATATGTATGCACATTTATATAAATACATTAAATCTTTTGGTTTTAGAAAGATTACAGATCCTGGATTTTTTTTTACAGATTATTTAGACAAGCTAAGGGATGGTTGTGAAGGTGGTAGTTATGGATAGGAGCAAGCAATTGATTTCCTTTCTTATCTTCTGACCAGCAACAACTCAATTGCTTATTAGTAAATTTGGGTCTAAAACTATTGATTTAGACTCTCTAAATTTAGGAAAAATGCTAACATGCTTATCTCATTCCCCAGTTGGAAACAATTCTGAAATGCCCAAATAATGTAGAATATTGTATTTTTAAAAATGTTGACTGTGACTCTCACACCCATTGTGTCCATGAATTTCCATTTCTGTCAAACCACCATGTTTAATTTGAGCTTGATTTGGCTACTGTGGCACTATGTTAAAAAAAGTGTATAGCGAATTTAGTCAAAAATAGAAGAATCTTTCTGTTGGAGTTCCTGAATCCTTGAAATGTCTTACATATCACCTAGGTGTCAAATGATGTACCCTCCATTTTTCAGCTGAGAATAAAAGACTTTATATAAATATTAAAAACCCCAACTAAAGAGCTAGATTTTCTTTCAATACTTTTTGTTTCACTGAAAGAAGTGAAGATAAAGGTTGCAAGAATCTATTAGCTGAGTGCTCCCTCAATATAAAAGCTGTCATAATACCAAAGGTGGGGTATCTTCTATGCATATGGAAATGTTTAGAGAACCCTTCTCTTTAGTTCGTACTCTGTCTCTCAATGTGAGTGAACTGCTGATAGAAAGTTAGACACTGGCAAGCTGTTTAAGATGGAGAAGTGAAGAACTGAGGCAAATATTCAGGTAATTTAGAATAAGTAAAATACTTCTGTCTAGAAAAAGAAGTATTCATACAATTATTCATAACTACTTTGGCTGTTTTCATACATAAAGTTAAATAGAGATCTAGTCAACTTCCCACTTGTTCCCTAGTTAGTATAAAGAATAAGTGCTCTTTTAACATATTCAACTTGCCTGAATCCAGTGCTTCCAGCATTAGTACAGTAAATGATTTGAAAATGAATTCCTCTTAAAGAGTTGATCAACTGCTTATTCTTATTAAACTTACTTACGTGGTAACAAAAAGCTTCAACATTTGTGAATGTAAGTAGAAACCTTGTGAAGAGGCATTAAGTTTGAGAAAATACATGACATGATTATTTGAATCTGAGTAAGCACCACTCCTGTGATTTCTATCCTATAAGAGGTCATATATAAATTACTGTTATTGGGAACAGTACCTGGAGAATGCTGACTTAGAAAAATGATTCAAAAAAATCCTTGTTATTGTTGGGAGAAGTGATGTGGGATTAGAAGGTGGCCAACAATACATTATTCATCTATGTTTAAATCTAACTCTCAAATATTGAACCTGATTGTAAAATTTGCAGATTCCCAGATTTTGCACTTCATTTGGACTTTGCCTATGCCACATCCAACAAACTGGATAAATGGGGAGAAATAGACTCAAAATGTATTTTACTGGTTTTTTTCAGCAGGAATAGAGATTGAGTAGAGAAAGGCAAATGAGACAAAATAGCAAATTTTCCATTGTCTCTTAGCAGCTCAAAGGAGACAAGCTAAAATGATTCCAATATATACTTACAAGTTGGCCAAATAATCATTTGTGTAAACATTCCATAACAACTAAGTGTTAATGACCCTCCACCCCCCATAGCTCAAGTGATTAATTTGCTATCTGGGAAAAAGATGAATTAGATGTATTAAAACATACACACCTGTTAACATGTTGCATTATATTTCCAGGCCAAGCCAATTGGACCTTTAACTGACCTCTGTGCTCGACAAAAAAATCAACCAGTGTTCTGGTAACAGTTGTTGAAGTATGGAAGAAAAATGCAGGGATCCAGAGGATTGCCCCATCAAGTTTTTTTAAACTGAGGAAAAAGTTGTTACGATCCTGAATAGTCAAAAGATTGTTGTAATACTTTTCCAGGATGCTAGGGTTGAAGGTGGTAAGGTTGGTTTTCCTTCCAACATCTTTTTGGAATGCCTCAGTGGGTGCAAAATTGCAACGGAAAACAAAATCAGATTTATCTATTTCTTGTCCACACTGGCTCCCTGTCAGGATCCCACTATTTCCCACAACAGTACAAATATTATAATGTTTATTCACAATAGGTGACACATCTGGAAGCAGTGATCGGAAGTTATTGCTGATAGAGAAAACATATTTGTGGCTGGAATAATCATAGTGCATCAGCTGTCCAATCCGAACACTATTCTTGGTCAAAGAAAAATTTTTTATTACATCGACATGTTGAAGAATCTCTTTCCTAAAATAAAAAGAAATTCATTAAATGTATCCCATTCAAAACAATTGATTTTTCAGTTTCATTTCTTTTATGCTACTATGTCATTTAGAAAATAATCTTAAGAATCTTGAACTGATAGAAAAAAATATTGACTACTGTCATGGTCTTTGGAAGGAGATCAGCATCATATTATAGAATTATGTTACTCCTTGGGCCCCCATGTTCTAAATATGGTCTCCTTTCTTGATTATAAAATTTGGGGCTGACAACATGCTAACTGAAGTTCTAATATATACCTGTCCTATGCCTTATATTGAGGCTATGCCTAATAAAAAGGTAGCCCAGTTTCAATCTGTGCCAGCAAATAATCAATGGGATACAGCTACTATCTGTCATTGGGTAATCATGTTACTCATTTAAGTTGGAGACCTGGGCCTTTGTTACATGGGACTGTCTTCTTGCTATTGGATTGCAGTGCACAAAGCATATCAATTACTTCCTCTTTTTTTCTAAAATAGTGCCAAATATTCCTGAGAGAGCCAGTGCAGTATTAGATGTTATTAAAATTTTAAATGGTAATAGCAGAGGGAATAGTTGAATATTTAATGAAAAATAAAATGATAATCTCATTAGGAACTTTTGAATAATGAAAGGGAATTAGGGAAATTTGAGACAGGAACAAAACTTATTTGGAGAAAATTAAAATTTAGAAAAAAAGAATTATTATAAAAACCTGAAAATATACCCCATATCCCTGTTTGGCTTTCATGTTGATATTGTTGGGAAGGAATCCTACATAACTAAATCATTCAAAGTATTCAAGAAAGGCAAATAGCATGCTGCTTTATGGTCAAGTCCACACAAACATCCAGTTAACAAACAATTTGAAGGACTTAAGATCTTTGGTCAATGCAATGACCAACCATAATTACAGAGGACTGATGATAATTCAGACTATTCTCATTCTAATAGAGAATAGATTCATAATACAGGATGACATGAACATGGACAATATGTGGGAATTTATTGCTTCATACATATCTGTTAACAAAGTCTTGTTTTTCTTTTAAGTGTTAGGGTAAATGAGAGAAAATAAATGCTTATTCATTTAAAAATAAAATAAGAAAACCAGAATAATCAATTCTTTTGAATCTCTATTGCTATTTGTTTTTAAAAATAGAACTGAAAGTAGACATCGTAGACAACGTCTCTAGACCACTTCATTTGATTGTGTCTTCATTTTATTATACTCATCAAATTATAAATCTGTGTAAGGGGGAATACATGATCCAGAAACTAGTGTTTCTCAGTACTAATTAATTCAGTAATTTCTGAATGGCAAATGGAAAATATGTTATATGTTCTTTTTTATGTTGTTGATTTTGTGAGGTAATTTTAAAGAAGGAAATGTTTTGAAAGGTTTAATAATCACACAGAAAATTTTCATTAGGCTAGAAATAGGATGAGCAATTTGGACTTAACAAACTGAAAATTAATATCTTCCGCAAAAGTTTTTTTAGGTTATTAGGCAAAAGAGTTGTATAAAAATCTGTCTCTTGGACTTTAGAGATAATTTGTCTTATTATATTATAATATCTATGTACTGAATTTATTTTTAATATTGGATCATAGACATATAAGATAATGCTTTAGGACAATGCCTTGTTGTCACCAAGGTGTTTGCTCAAATCTTCCATATATTTCTGATGGGATATTGTATGTCAATATATCAAAAATGTGTGCCCTGAATGGGTAGATGCTATAATCACCATGAACTATTTCTTAAATTTCAGGCTTTGTGAAAACAAATCTCCTCACCTCTAATGAGCACACTAGATGGCTCACATTCCATTTGGCAGTATAATAATCCCACTAAAGTAGCAGCTTAACTCAGGGAATCAAGTGAAAGCTAGAAATATTGAAGATTTAAGTTCTAACTAGAATAAATGATTTCAAATAAATTCTGTAATCTTCTCTTGATTTATTTATCAATAATATGAGACTGATTTAAGTATAAATTTAAAAAATAGAATCACTTTCCCATATAGTAAAAGCTAAAAGGTCTAATTTTAAAGAAAATCTAATTTTAAAGAAACTATATGTGCATATATTGATTTTAATTAAAATGGAACTTTAGTAATTTCTGGAATGATTATATTTTCATTTTAATTAAACAAAACCTAGAATGGAGATTGCTTATATTTCAGTAAGACAGTAAATAATAAACATGTAAATTATATGAATTTACTGTGGGATTTCCCCCCCTCCCCATGTGTGTTGGAATCACTTTATATGATACATTATGACCACCATATTGTTTAGGTTTTTGATGGTTTGGATACTGTTTTATTGATACTTTCACATTAAGCTATGATTTTAATGTGAAGTCACATTAGAGAGAGATAATATTTATAATAATGTCTCATTAAATTTGATGTAAATTATTCAACCCCTTTCCTCCAGTCAGATTTTTGATGCTGTCACTGTTTTCCACTTGAGGGGGCACCCAATATTAGTATTAATTAAAAATTACTACTTTGTACAGGCCAAGAGAAAACACCACACATATCCTGGCAGTAGGGAAAATTATTGCTTTAAACCCTTGTATTTAGAAACTCTTTTGGGGAGTACTTTTGTGCTTTCTTCCTATCCTACCTTTGACGTAAAAATGCTGTCCGGTTAAATGTCCACTTAGAAGGTTTCTCTTGGAGTTCCTGGGTCAAAGAATTCGTAATGGGGACAAATGATGGGTCAAGAAACTTCAGTGCAAATTGTGACCTGAAAAGAATCATGAGTACATAAGCAAAATAATCAGCCTCTGCTTTTAGAGCCAGAAGGCCATTCAAGTTGAACTGAGTTGGTCTAGAAAACATGATACAAAAAATTCTTCCTACTCCTTTAATTCTCTTTGTTTAACAAAAAAGGAAGGAAATAGGAGTAAAAAAACAAATATACAGTTAATAATATTATTGCTACTGGAGAAATCTTAAAATGGCCGTCGAGCATAGAGGATAGGGGTTCTGAGGCTGAAAACAGCAAGTAAATGTAAAGCATGCACCTAGTCAGTGTAACTCAACGAGTCAGCACCACGGACAGCGACCGCCCACAAAACCAGGCAGAAATCCAAACCACTTCAACACTCCAGGGTCTGACTTAATTGTTTTTGGAGAGGAAAGGCAGAGGAGAGTGCAGATGGGGGAGGGGGCAAAGAGTGGTCTCCTGCCTTAACCTCTTCCATCTCGAATCTGTTTCTGGTTTAATTCACTATTTCCTCACAAAGGAGGCCTTTCCCCTTAATTCCACAGACTCTGTGGAGGTCTAGCGACAGTCTTGAGGTACTTGAGGGATTGGGCGGGAAAGGTTTCCTAGTGCCTAATCCAGGTCCTGGAATATCATGGAGTTGAGAGTTTAGGGCAAAGCTTCTCCTCTGGTGCAACACTTACATCTAACGGCCAGTTTCAGGTCACAGTATTTTGTTTGTTTGTTCCCGTTATTCCCCTCCCCCAAACAATCTACAGGCCCTGGTTGGTGTGCAAGACACCCCTCCCCCACTACACACATACACCACACACACACACACACACACACACACACACACACACACACACACACACACACACACTCCTCACAGGCGAGAAATGATGGATTTGAAAGCAGGAGTAGGTGTCTCCAGAAAAACTAGGAAAAAACAAGAGCCGCTTGGTCAGTAGCCACTGACTTGGACTGGGTGTCTAGGGCTAGGGATACCCAATTCCAGTTTATAGACTGCTTCTTGGGAGGGGATGGGAAGGAGAAAGTAATACAGTACTTGGGGCTGTAGTCTCAAAGAATGTTGCTGACATAGAGGGGGTAGATAGAAGAAATCCTAAGGGAGTCCTTCGAACAAACCCCCTCATAATTTTTGTAGGGAGGCGGGGGAGTAAGGGAGAGGGGGATAAGCAAAGCGCCTGCGCCATTTAATCGCCCCTGGACTGACCGTCACCACAGCCATGCCGAACCCTGCAGACCAGGGTAGGGAGAATGCTCTCACAAGACACACACACACACACACACACACACACACACACACACACACACACACACACACACACAAGCACCCCTTCCCCCTTCCAAATAGCAGCTCCCTTTCCCTTACTACCGCTCCCATTTTGGGAAGGGGAAAAAGACAATGATACTGAAAACTCATAGCAAAGTATTCGGATCGATTTGAGCAATAGTTAGGGGTAGCGTTTTTCTTCCTTCAAAAAATAAACAGTGATGATGATCACGCAGTCATCTTGGCGAAAGTGTCTCTGAGAAGTCAAAATAGCCACTTCATCGTGTGTTCCCCGCCACAAACAAGCTCCAAACCTTCCTTTTCCCAATCCACTAACCATAAAATAATAAATCAGAGGAAAGAGAAAGAGTGAGAAAAATAAATAACCACACTTACCTAAATCCTGCGTGGAACATATACATTCGGGGCACCCTCGGGCTGGCGTACTTGGGAGTGGTGAAGCTGTTATCCTTTTTCAAGGACACATAGCTGATCAGAGATAAAATCAACAAGGCGACGCTGAGCATGACCAGCCCCAGTGCACTAACCACTCGGGCCATTTTGCAATTTCTCATCTTGGGGAAGGCGTGAGTCAGTGAAACCCAAGAAATCGGTCCATTGAGTTGCAAACGTCTGCTTGGGGAAAGGGGGGTGGTGGCGAGCGTGGGGGTGAGTGTGTTAGAGGTGTGTATGTGTGTGTCTGTGTGTGTGTGTCTCTCTCTGTATGTTGGGGGTGTGTGTGTGTGTGTGTGTGTGTGTGTGTGTGTGTGTGTTGCGTGGGTTGGGGAGGGGATGCTGGACTGGGGAAATAGCGAAAGGGTGGGGGTGGGCAGACAGAGAGAATCCGAACCCCTTAGGAAAGGGAGAGCCGGGACAATGAAGAATTAAAAATAAAATGGAGGGCTGGAGCTGTGGTGTCGAAATGGCAGCTGGCTGCGTTCTACGTCTCCTCTCCGCTGCCTGCTCATTCTACACCGCGCGTTTCCAGTGGGGCTGCCATCCTTCTTCGCAGATGCAAGATAAATGTGATTGGAATAATGTTACAGTTCGATCTAGGCACAGGATTTAATTAATGAACTCTAATCTCCCAAATAACCTTGGTGGGGGAGGGAGGTGGAATGATGAGGATGGGAAAAGGTGGGGGCTAAGGGAGAGGAATTAAGGGAAAATGCATCAGCCCACATCGTCGGGCTGTTCAGCACCAGGCTGAATAAAGCTAGAAGGAGGATGGATGTGGGGAGACAGACACCCAAACTTAGTTTAATGGACCATTCATAACTTTATAAATAAAACGCAGAATAGAGAGATAAATAACAGGATTTGCTGCCTCTGAGGATAAACACCAGCTGTGCTCTTCCCATATATGTGGTGAGAATAGTATTAGTGAGGCATGTACTTAAAAGCTTCTATATCCACTAAGAGCAACCCACCCCCGCACCACCCAATAACCCATGTCCCCACACCGTGAACAATCGCCAGCCAAATACCACTACTGGAGAATACTATTATTCCCCCTCCCCAGAAGTGTATAAATACCCTGGGATGAGTCAGCCTCAACCATGCCAAGTATTTCATTGTCCAAATAATTGATGACCTTCACCCCATTAACAGACACAAGCACCCAGCATCCCTTTCACTTTCAAACAGTGGTCAAAAAGTGAAGTTTTCCTTTCACTTGAGGAAGGGGATTTTTGCTTGACCTTTTTATGCCCATCTTCAATATCTAACTAAAAGGAGTATGAACATATGAAATACATGTTTGTTATAAACTGAAGATTGACAGTACCTGTCTTTTGAAACCTGAGGTATGATTTCATTCTTGATTTCTCTAGTTTTGTTCACATTCTTATTTACTAAGTCCTTTATCTCAGCACTTCAGAGAGTTAATATACTTAAAATCACTTTTAATTAAGCTTTTGAGGGTTCAGAAGAAATCCTTATTCATTACCTATTACTATAGAGATAATCCAATCCTTTGCACTAAGTCCAAGGCCTTTGAGACACTACCTATACCTTTGTGGCCTTGCCTTCCAGTGTTGATCAATTAGCATTTATGTAAGAGTGTTGGAGATGTGAGATTGGGTGTAAAGGCCTTCCTCCAATAAAGCAATCCAAGGCAGAAGTGCTTTCTTCAGAATTCACATAAGGTCTTATTTATTTCTTTCATAGGCACACATCACATTAAACCTTGTGGTATTTTGATTTATATTTTACCTCCCCAACCAGACTATAAGAGTCTTGAGGGCTTCACCTCTCTTTCCCATAAGGCTTGGTACATAGTCTCTCAGTAAATATTTTTTTAAAGGTGATTTGAAGATTGTGTTGAATAGAAGTTAGAATGTGTTGATTAAGGATCATAGATTCTGAGTTGGAAGAGGCCTGAGAGGTCATGAATCCAATTCCTGCATTTTATAGATAAGACATAACTAAATGATATTAATTGATGACAAAGATTGCATGAATTTCTTTGTTTTCAGAACAGAATAAGGAATTTCTAATCCCCCCCACACACACACACCGAAGCCTGGGATATCAAGGCACAGGAAATAAGTAAAGAACCTCACAATGCATTTTTTCTTCTTCCCTCTTGCTTCTGATTTTCACTCATTTTCCTAAATGAAGCTAGCATGACATTTTAGTCCCACATAGCTTCACTGTAATAATTACTGAAGTATAAATTTTAATATGAATTTTTTCTGAAAAAGAAAAAGGCATTGAGAAAAATTGCAAAATATAAACAAGAAAAAGAAAAACTAATGATAAAGAATTCACCAGAATGAGTATCTGCTACAAGAACATATTGTAGTGGGAAGAACTTTGACCTGAGGGTCAGGAGACCTGTTTTCTACTTTGATAATTCAAATGTTAACTATGTGATTTTGAACAATATGTTTCATGCCTCTCTTGAGGCATGAGTTAGTTTTCTCATCTAGATGGACTAGATCCTTTCTCAGATCCCTTCCAGCTCTAAAATTGTGTAACTCAATTCATCAATATTTGTCTTAGGTAAAGGGCAGTGAGTTCCAAAAAGTATTGTTTTAATAAAACAACAAAAAGTTTGTTTTTAATGTATTTCTTTAATCAGCTGTTATGATTTGGGCTACACATATATAAATATGTAAATAAATGCATTATCTTTTTGTAAAATTTCAGTGTTAATCTTTGCCTCAATTGGCTCTTCTCCCAATAATCATTGTATCAGGCAGATGATAGTAGACTTATTCTTTTTGTGGGGGGGGCAGTAGCAATGGGGTTAGGTGACTTATCCAAGGTCACATAGATATTAATGTCAAGTATCTGAGGTTGGATTTGAATTCAGGTCCTCTTGACTCCAGAACTAGTACTCTATCCACAGTGCCACCCAGCTGCTCTACACCAGATGGGTTCTTGAAGGCCATGCTGTAGGAGAACTCAAACTCCAGCAGATCCTATCAAACTGGAATGATTTTGAACAGAACCTGATCAGCAGAGTATCAGCTTGATTGAGTTAAGGAGAGTCCCAGATCAGGAATCAGGTTAAGAGATATTTTTAAAAAAGCCACATGTAGGAAGTCTACATGAAGGGATTTTGCAATATGCATTGATAGAAAATTTACTTGCACTGATAAAATTCTTTTGATATGCTTGATTGCATGGTTCTGTGTCAACCACTTAAATCTTATCTTTTTAAAAATTAAATTTTAGTTCATTCTAAGAAGATCTTCTCTCCCTCCTGCTCACCCCAATTGAGAAAAAGAGAAAACATTAAACTGTTTGTTTTGCATGTGTATAGACAAGAAAAAATTCCAGCATTGACTATGTAAAAAAAAAATGGACACGTCTCAATCACTCTTAGTACTCTTAGTCCAGCATCTCTCTAACAAGGAATGTGTATCATGTTTTATCATGAATCCTTTGGAATCATAACTGGTTATTGCATTTTTCAGAGTTCCCAGCTCTTTCAGTTATTTGTACTTACAATATTGTCATGATAAAATTTCTCCTGATTCATTTTTCTCTTGTTATCAGTTCATTTAAAAGTCTTTTCTGAAACTGTGCCCTCCATCTTTTTTGATAACACAACCGTTTTCTTTCACATTAATTTACCATAATTTGTTCAACTTTTCCCCAATTGATGGAAATCTCAATTTTCAATTCTTTACAATAGCAAAAAAAAAAAAGAGCTGCCATACTTTTATACATGTGAGTCTATTTCCTTTTTCTTCTGCTTCATTGGTGTATAGAAGTAATAATGAGATTGATGACATTTAGGGAATAATTCCAAATTGCTGTCTAGAATCAGTCACATTATCTTTTCAAAGATGCCTGCCAGTCTACCCTCTGAGAAGATACAACTCGTATTGTATGTTAATCATGATGCTACAAAAATACCAGCTATTCATGAAGGCATTAGTTTAATAAAAGGGATGGAACTAGTCCTCTAGTAGAATTAAACAATTTTCTATTTGATTCCATTTGAGATATTAAATGACCTATTTTTGGAAATTTTTTGATTTGGAATATAATAACTGGAAGGAACTGGAATTATATTGATGAAGAAAAGGCATCCTGATCAACTCTCATACTGAGTTAGTGGAAAAGAGAACTCATTTTTTTGACTTATGTTTTGTCCAATGACGATTCTCTTATTCATTTTCTATCTTTTCCAATAATCTTTTCTTGTCATTTTTCAGTTATGATCCATTCTTCATGACTGTATTCAAGGTTTTTCTTGGAAAAGATACTGAAATTCTTTGCCATTTCTTTCTCCAGATCAGGGTTAAGTGATTTTTTTCAAGGTCACCCAGCTAATAAGTGTTGGAGGTCCAATTTGAATTCAGGTCTTCCAGACACCAGGCCTGTTATTCTATATCCACTGAGCCATTTAGCTGCCTCCAATAATCTATTAGTATGCTAAAAACTACTACTATTAGCATCATTCATTCAAATGATAATTCCTGATTATGTTTATAGTGTACTAAGTTCTAAGGGAGTTGCTAACAAGTATGATACTTGGTTTTCAGAGAATTTTACAATTGCAGGATGCCTTACAGCTGATAGTTGAGCGCTTTCATTTTGCAGATGAGAAAATATGCCAAGAGAGGTTAAATGACTTAACTAAAGACACAAACAGAGAAAGTCAGAGTTAAAGAACTCAAAGACAAGTCTCCAGACTTCAAATCAATTCATTTTTATAGAATAGCACACTTTTCCCTCAAGGAACTCACAGTCTGTTCAGGAAAACAAATATGTATAGATTGACAGTAGAACAAAGCAATTTATGATAGGTGTCAGGTGTCAGATGAGTAAGAGAGACAATGGAATTATGGAAATAGGAGGTAATGAAGAATTTAGGATGGAGTGATCATTTAGGTTGGTCCTTGAAAGGTGAATTAAATTTCTATAGTTTGAAAAAAATGGGAAAGATTATTTCTGAGGGAAGTGCAAAGGATCATAGAACCCAGAGCTGGAAGGAGTCAGAGATAAACTTTTATTTAATTCAACTAACTTGTTTTATGATGAGAATTTTGCAGTGAGATGGAGAAGTGATTTATCCAGATAGTAAGAAGCAGAGATCAGCTTTGGACCCAGGACTTCTTAGTCAAGATTAAAATGTTCTCCCTAATTTTATTGAAAAGGTTATGTGAATGGCATTTTAGGACAGTAACTAGACCAATTTGAGCACAGTAGAGTCAATAAAGGGGTATAGTGAGGGATTAGGCTAAATGTGTGAGTTGGGCCTTGTGGAAGTCTTTGAATGGCAGATTAATAAATAGCTTGCAGGCAATTAATAGACATGGATAGTTATTTAAAAAAATGACAGGATAAAAGTGTTGTTAAATTGCATCTCCTAAAGTATCATATCTTCATGATGCTTTTGTTGAAATAAAATATATTATCTCAATTCATCAGACTTTCAAATGCTAACTGGGTGCAAGCAACTTTGCTAAATACTGTAGATAAAGACAAAAATGAAATAGTCCATGTTCTTGAGTAGCTTTTAGTCCACTGAGGAGAAAGAAACATGCAAAAAATATTGCACAAATCAGGAAGTAAAGGGAAAGAAGAAATATTGAAGTGTTCTGGGAATATCTGAGACAAAAATACTAACAAATGGGGGGACTCAAGGTGACTTGGGTGCTCATCCCTGAGAAATGATTTGGAATAAGCTGCTTTAATTGTGCTCATCTCTTAGTCTGTCCTTGGGAATTTCTTATATTGAAGACATTTTACCCCCAAATATTTCAGGGCATTTATTTTTCTAGAAACCAAGACATTACACATGAAGAAGCCAGTAAAAATAACATTATAGTTTAAATTTAAACCATTCATATACCTTATTGTGTTTCTTTATTGAACTAAATATGAGTAAGAGAAATCACCTGGGCTTTAGAGGCAGCTGTAGCACATTGCCTACATATTGTCAGTTGAACTATTTTCTAAAAAAAAAAAATTAATCTTAACCTTCATCTTAAAGTCTTTTTTTTCTTTTCATTTGCAACATTTTGTACCCTCTGTCTCTGCAACATTGTTAACTGAATATCTTTTTTTTCAGGAATATTTCTTGTTTGTTGGGGGCATTATAACATTATTATTAATACATTATTTAATGCAATGTCTTTTAGTATTATTTAAGAAAAAACCTGAAGTACCACTCACTTATTTATTGATAGACACTATTCTCCAAGGGGAAAGAGTAGGGACTACCTGTAATGATCGACTTGGCTTTCTGCCCTTTGAAGCTTCCTACTCATCACCCTGTGGTCTCAGTCCTGCCCTCATTTATTGGAACTGATCCTGTTTTTAAATAGGAAAAATATAAGGAGCATAGAACATAGTAGCTGTTTAATAAATGTTTTTTAATTAAATCATTAGTTCACTTGCTCAGCATCAAGTCATCCTTTTTAACAGTGCCATTCTGATTCTAGCATTATTTTCATTAACTGGAATCTTACCTTTGTGGGTGAGATTGAATGGTTGAAATTTCAATTGTTGAAAATTGAAATGGTTAAAATGGTTTCCAGTTTTAAACAGTGGACACTCATTTCCCTATAACCTGAGACATTTCCTTGATTTACTGTCAAGTGCTCTGGTTTCTTTCAAATGGGGGCGGGAGGTGGTGAGAATGTTTCTTTACCTTCCCAGTCTTCAAAGAAGGAAAATCCTGCCCTCACTCACCAATATTTGGGTCTCCTATTTATTCTTATGGAACTCTCTGACAATAGCCCTCAGACCAGGGTTTAATCTCTTGACTTTTCTTCCTCTTATGTTCTGTGCATTGTTGCCCTGTCTTCCAAGGTTGTTTGCTCTATCCTATGGGTGCTAGCCAGGAGTGGTTTGTCCTATTTCACTATTGGTAACACCTTGATTTTAGCACCATCAGAAAATGATGTTTTGAAAAATTTCCTCAGATAATGCATATGTCCCTGGGATTTTAATTCTTTAGACATCAAGCAGACAATGTATTTTTAAGTCCTTTAATATTGAATTGTATTTTCCAAGACTCAAGAAAAAAGTAGACAATAATAAGATCTTCTCCAGAATATAAGGTTTATCATCTTTCTATTGAGAAGTGAAATTGATGTTCCCTATGGACTTGGGCCAGGGACCTATACGTTCTCTTTATTTCTATATTTGTTCTATAATTTTTAGATATATAGCATACTCTGTGGCCAACCATCTAATTGTTTTTGCTTTGTTTAGTTTTTTATGTATTGTTATTTTATTTTTTTCCAATTACTTGCAAAGATGGTTTTCAACATTTATCTTTTTTAAAATTTTGGAGTTCCATATTTTTTTATCTCCCACCCTTCCCACCTTTTTTCCCCATGGTAGTGAAAAATCTGATATAGGCTGCACATGTACAATTATGTTTAACATATTTCCATATTAGTCATTTTATGAAAGAATAACCAGAACTAAAGGGGGGGAAACCATGCGAAAGAAGGAAAAAAAATAAAAGAAATTTTAAAAAATGAAAAATAGTATGCTTTGGTGTGCATTGAGACTTTATAGTTTTTTTCTTTAAATGTGAATGGCATTTTCCAACACAAGTCTTTTGACTTGATTACTGAACTGCTGAGAGAAGCTGTGTCCATCATACTTGATCATCTCAAAATCCTGTTGTAATGTGTACAATGGTCTCCTGGTTCTGCTCACTTCACTCAGCATCAGTTCATGCAAGTCTTTCCAGGCTTTTCTGAAGTCCACTCACTCTTGATTTCTTACAGAGCAATACCATAATTTCCAGTTCTTTGTCATTTACAAAAGAGAGCTACTGTAAATATTTTTGTACATGTGGGTCTTTTCCCCTTTTTTTATCTTTTTGAGATACAGACTTAGTAGTGATTTTGCTGAATAAAAGGGTATTGACAGTTTAATTGCACTTTGGGCATGGTTCTAAATAACTCTCCAGAATTGTTGGATAATTTCATAAATCCACCAACAATTCAACCATCTAATTGTAAGGAAAACTATTTTTCCTTTAGGTGGGAAAACTTCTAAACACATTCCTATGAAAAGACTTAAGATTTTATTTATTTGGTAGTTTATAAATGTATCTAATTGAAAATATTTGGTCTATTTTTTTAAAAAATGACTTGTTTAATCCATTCACCAGAATGAAGAAGTAACTCTGAATGATGGACTGGAAATCAAGTGAGACCTTAAAGCCCTCTGTTTTTCTGAATGATGTGTGTGTGTGTGAGTGTGTGTGTGTGAGAGAGAGAGAGAGAGAGAGAGAGAGAGAGAGAGAGAGAGAGAGAGAGTGAAAGAAAGAGAAAAGGAGAGAGCAAAGGAAGAGACTAAAACATGAAGCTATTCTGATGTCAGACCTTTTTCTAAGCAAAGTGTTTTGTAAGCCTCAAAGCTCTATTTAATGTAAGTTGTTAGTGCTGTTATATTATTATAATTATTACAGACTAAGTGGGAAGAAATTAAGACAATTTAATACTCATAGATTAATAGGGGTGTAAAGAAGGTAATGAACAATTTTCTTCTAAAAAGCAGTTGGGATCAGATTGGAACAGAAAGGGTCAAGTACTTGAAATAGTCTGTGGGCAACCTCAGAGGTGAATAGGCTTTTCTGCTGGCATCATGGAGAGGAAATATTAAGTCAATTAGAGTTTATAATAGTTTAATGATGTTGTTTATCAGACAAAAGCACAAGCTAATTAATTGATACTTTTTTCAATGAAGAATTATATTTTTGTGGGAAAAGTATAAGTGATTGTATCTTGGGTTAAGTCCCTATTCCTCACATTTATCTATGTTTACTAAAAGCTACTCTTTATGTCTGTTACTCTACACATACCTACACACACACACACACACACACACACACACACACACACACACGCACACACACACACACAACCTAAGTAGCAACTTTCTAAAGCATACATATAATGCTTAGGAGGAGTTAATTAATCTCCACTGGGATAAATCTCAAATCCCTCCTATTCAGCCCTAACGTCTCTACTGACCTCTAGTCTTACATCTCTGCCTATCAGACATTTCAAGCTGTATGTCTTATAAACATCTCATATTCAACATGTCTAAAGCTGAATTTATCGTCTTTTCCCCCAAACCCTTCCTTCTTGCTAAGTTCTCCACTGCTATTGAGGTATCAACATTTCCCAACTCTGCAGCCTCTGGGCCATACTGAACTATTCACTCTCCTTCATGTCTGTCCAATCTGATGTCTAACCCTGTCATCTTAGCTCTGTAATATTTCATATACATATTCTTTTCTCTTCTCTGACACTGCTTTCAAGCCTCACATAGGCCCTTATCACTTCAAAACTGGATTATTGCAATAGCTTACCTGTTGATTTTCTAATTGCAAGGTGTTCTATACTCAATTCCATTCTTCACTCAGTTGTCAGTGATCCTCCTGAAGCTCAGGTCTGATCATGTCACCCTCCCTTCTCAATAGACCCCAGTGTTTCCCTGTCTGTCAACTCCAGAATGAAACAGAAAATTTGGTATTCAAACTCTTCTATCACCACCTTTCCAGTTTTCTTAAACCTTAGAGTTCCTTAAATATCCTACAACTAAAATCTCACCTTCTACAGAAAGCTTTTTCTAAGCCAACTTTAATCTAGCACCATGCTGATGATTTCCACTTTATCCTATAAATTTTGTAGGTTATCTCATTATTAGGCTGTGAGCTTCTTCTGAGCAGAGACTCTTTTGCTTTTCTTTATTTTCTCAGTGCTTAACACAGGCCCTGGCACAGAGAGGGTGCTTAGTAAATGTTTATTGACAGACTGACTGATTCAGGTCAATATAAACATGTTATTTTTATTATTGTCATTATCTCATTCTTTTAATCTTTTTGATGGGGTTCAGATAAAATTGGTCATAAAGTCAGTATCCTGTTCTTAATGTTCTATAGAGTAGTGTGCAATTGGAGAAAATCACTGGGTTTTTTTTTTTTGGTAATTGACTAAAAGTATTGGGATACTCCTTTTCTCTAGACTCTTTGAAAGCTTTGTGGCAATTCCAGTAGTAGAGAGGACAAATGGATCACAGGAATGGCACCCTGTTCCCATATGGTTTTAATTTCTGCTACCAAATTTCTTGACATTGAAAATTTTTTATTCCTTGGAATTTGGATATTGAATATTAAGCATGGTGACATCTTAAAAATATTATTGTTAAATTTCTTTGACTTGGTTTTGTGCTTGGATTGTGCTGGTGGTCTTTCAGACTGATTCTTTTAGAGCAATGCCTGGGTTTGAATATAGCTTTGATGTTGAACCTTTTGATATGTTTTGGGATTTGTATTGTCTTAAGGAAGCATTCTGTGCTATTATTCTGCCCTCCTGAGAATATTTCCGGGTATGCAGTGGATTCTGTATTTTTGCAGCCTTCAATGATATGTTGCACCGTCTAAACCACTTCTTTGCATGATTTACATTGATCAATAATCCAGATGACTTAATGACAACTTTTCTGTAATTTCTGGTCACAAATACCTGATTTTTAGTCTGTCAAAATGCCTCTATTTCTGAAAACATGCCTGTATATCTCAGCCATTTATTACACAAAAGGTATATCTAGTGCTTAGCATTATTCTCTGTACATAATAAATACTCGATAAATGCTTGTTGATTGATTTGGCCCTATAGATGACCAAATATTTTCTATATCTCCTTCTTCAAGAATTCTCTCTCTTTTCATTTCTGTTTCTCAATACTCTATATTATATTTTATTGTTAGTAAATTGTTTTTTATTACTTGCCTTGTGTTCACTGCAATCTTTAAAGTTTTTATTTTCAATTATTGATTGTCAAAAATTTCTATGTTCTTTTTGTTGTCTTCAGTTAGGAAACTGGTGGTCAGCTTTTCTACTATATTCACAAGATATTGCTATAATCTTCCAATGTCTTTATGTAGATATTCTACTATTTTCTCTTTCTTTGGTCAGGGTTTAATTTAATGCCTTTTCTTAAGATCTTAATCTCTACCTTTACTCCACTGGTTGTGCTTGTGGGTAATAGTTCTTTTGTTTATTTTTAAGTGGAATTTCTTTTTTTTTTTTGAACTGATTGTTTTTATTTTATTTCTTCCAATTACATGGAAAGATAGTTTTCAACATTCATCCTTTTACAAAGTTTTGAGATCCACATTTTTCTACCACCCTCTACTCCCCCCCAACCCCCTTGGTAGTGAACAATCTGATATAAGTTGTGTATGTTCAATTGTATTTAACATTTTTCCATATTAATAAAGTTGTAAAAGAAGAATTGGGGGTGGCTAGGTGGTGTAGTGGATAAAGCACAGGCCCTGGAGTCAGGAGTACCTGGGTTCAAATCCGATCTCAGACACTTAATAATTACCTAGCTGTGTGGCCTTGGGCAAGCCACTTAACCCCATTTGCCTTGCAAAAACCTAAAAAAAAAAAAGAATTGGAACTAAGGGGGGGAACCATGAAAAAGAAAAAACATAACAGAAATTTTTAGAGGTAACCACAGTAAATTTTGCTCTGCATTCAGACTTCAGAGCAATCTGTTTGGTTGTGGATGGCATTTTCCATAACAAGTCTCTCTGGATTGTCCTTAATCATTAAACTGCTGAGAGGAGTTGAGCTCATCATAGTTGATCATCTCACAAAGTTGTTGTTAATGTATACAATGTTCTCCTGATTCTGCTCAAGTCACATAGCAGCAGTCTTTTCTAAAGACTGCCCACTCTTGATTTTTTATAAAACAATAGCACTCCTAGCTTTCATATACTATACCTTGTTTAGCCATTTCCCAATTGTTGGGCTTTCCCAAATTTTCCAATTCTTTGTCACAACAAAAAGAACTGCTATAAATATTTTTGCATATGTGAGTCTTTTCCCCTTCTTTATGATCTCTTTTGGATATAGACCTAGTAATGGTAGACAATAGTTCTTTTAGAGTCATGATCTAGTCCAGGTTTATCTTTGTAGCTGGACTTTTCAGAACACTTTGTCATCCTGTTACAAAGTTTACAACGTAAATGGTGGTATATAAATTCAGAACTTTTATATTCTTTCTCAAATAATGTGGAAGAATTCATTTATTTAAGATAGCAACAGTATATAACCATATTTTCTGAATTATGCTATTTTGACATGGTTTATCTATTCATGACAGAAGCTCAAGAAGGGGTTTTTGGAATTGCATTTTAAATATGTTCAACTCCTTTTCAAAATCAGTTTGTATATTGGCTTTTTTGCCATGTGTTTCATGTTTAAATAGAATTTTTGAAGTTCAAATGGAGATTTTTCAGTGTCTTTAGGGCCTTCAGTTTTTTCTTCTCTTCAGAGTTAAGGAATTCATCAATTTCTGCTTTTATTTTATCTTGGGTTTAGGAATTAAGTTATTTCTTATGATTGCCCTGAATTGATCTGAAATACATTGTTTCATTACTTGGAGTGGAGAATATCATTGACAAAAAACAGTATGAAGCTCTTGCCTATAACAGGTAAGAACTGTATGCAATCTTGTTAAGATGTGTATTGGACACATAATAGAAGCATCATATCTGCAGTAATTTTCATGCATTCTTGGGGTTTGTCCTCTTTAGCAGGCAGTACTGTATGCTCTGAAACATTCTAAGCAGAGGACTGCTGATAAAGCATATTATTTATCACAGACAGATAACTGATGGATTTAGGGTATGGACTAAGACATACATGTGTGTACATAAACATGCATGTGTATGCACATATGTATACATATGGTCAATGAGGGGTTTATTTTGCATTACTATGCGTATTTGTTACAAGATATTTGCTTTTTATTTTTCATTCTTCCTCCCCACCCCCATACAATGGAGTTAAAAGGGAGATTAAAAGAATAGATTTCTGTTAACTTTTTTTTATAAAAAGTAGAGATGGGGAGATGTGTTTCAGAAGTGAAATGTTGCATGGACTTCAGAATGAGATAAATTGTATTATAAGTTTTACTTAACTTTTATTTTGTCCCAAGAGACTCAAAAAGCAGGAATAATCTGCACATGTATGTAATATAAAAGTCAAATGCATCAATAATGAAAATTTTAAAAAAATTAAAGCAGGTGACATGTTGGTACTTTGGATTTATCACAATTCACCTTGCTTTTTTGTGGTACCAAAACAAGGAGCACTACTCACTCTGCTGTCCTCCATGTCAAATTGAGAATAGAACTAATCAACAGTACAACACCATACCATCTATTTCTTAGATTCACAGATGTGATTAAATCATATTGGCCAAAGTCTTAAAACAATCACCAGTATGTGCCAAATTGACTGATATTGGAGGATACCCATAAGATTTTCATATAGTGGTCTCAGAAGAAACAGAGTGTCTGGCTGTATCTGGACTTGAAAATCAGGAAGACCTAAATTTGAATCCTTTCTTAGTCATTTACCAGCTCTGAAACCACATGAAAGTCATCTAACTGCTCTCAGTCTCAGTTTTCTTACCTGTAAAATAAGGACAACATAACAACTGCCTTACAGAGTTTTTGTGGGAGTCAAATGAGGTAATGTCATGTATAATAATCTGTAAAGTGCTCTATAAGTGATTGATATTGATGTAATTACATCACTGTGATAGACATTCTTTTATTTTCCCAATACTCTTTTCTCCTCACCATCATAGGAATGGTAGAATGAGTTTTAGGGAGAGATTTACTACTACTACTACTACTACTACTACTACTACTACTACTACTACTACTACTGTTACAGTTGTTACTGCTACTGCTTCTGTTGCTACTACTACTATTACTACCAATATTAGCACAAGCTTGAGCTAATTTTGACCAAGAAAACACAGGTGCTCCATCAGCCAGCACCACACCATCCATATGTAGAATCATTGATTACAGCATATTGAGAAGTTTTGAGTTCGGTGGACAAGTTCACTTATCTTGGCAGTGTTTTTTCCAAGGAGGTTCACATTGACAATGTTGTTGACACAAGTATTGCCAGAACTAACTCAATATTTGGGAAGCTCCAAAAGAAAATAAGGGAGAGAAGAGGTATTAGATTGACTACCAAACTGAAGGTCTACAGAGCCATTGTGCTGACTTCATTGGTGTATGCCTATGAAACCTGTACAGTGTACCAGCACCATTCAAAGAAATTGAATTGCTTCCATTAAAATTGTCTTAGGAAGATTCTGAAAATCACCTGGCAGGAGAAGATACCAGACACTGAGGTCCTTTCTCAAACTAAACTGCCTAGCATTCCAACATTACTATAGAGAGTGAAACTACGATGGACTGGACACATTCTTAGAATGCCAGACATAAGCTTGCCAAAAAAAACAAAATTATTTTATGGAAAACTCACAAAGGGCAAGTACTCACTCACAAGGGAGTCAGAAAAAGTGATACTAAGATACCCTGAAGGTCTCCTGGAAGAACTTTATAATTGATTGTGTAGCATGGGAAACACTGGTACAGGACCACCCAGCAGAGTGTGCCTTCATCAATGAGGGTGCTGCACTCTGTGAGGAAGGCAGAAGTAAAGCAGTTCAAAGGAAAGGTGACATAGTATGTTTAGAGAAACACCCCAGTTGTTCACATGGACTAAAATGTGCTTGACATGTGGTACAGCATTCTGAGCTCATATTGGTCATATTGGTCACAGTCTGACACATTGTACTTTGTCCCAAATATAGCAATGACATTTTGATCTTCTTCAATAATGAAGGGCAAGAACCACTGCTACCACTACTACCACTATATCATCCAGATAATCAAATGCCTATAGCAAATGAGGTTAAAATTTGCTTTTGACTACCTTAGAAGGCAAAATTATGATGTATCTATAGTTCTGGATATTTGTTCAGCCAAATAAGTCCAACCTACTTCCTTTAATCTCTAAAAGATTTGTGCTCATTTTCCAATTGCAAAACCACGAGATTCTAGGAAGGATTTGAAATTTTTGCCTTCAGTTTCTAGGAATTTCTGATAATGATGTTGCAGAATGAAATACATAGGTACCCGTTTTTTGTTTTGCATAAAAAATCAAATAGAGCCAAGATCAGAAAGAAATCATAAAATTTGGAAAACATGTTTATAGATAAAAGCCTCATATCTCAAATATATAAAGATTTTTTAAAATCTGTAAGATTACAGACCATTCTCTAATTGAGAAATGACCAAAGGATATAATATGCAACTTTAAGAAGAAGATATCAAAACAATTTATAGTAATTAAAAATGCTATAAATCAGTTTTGATTAGGAAAATGAAAATGAAAACAATGTTGAGATATTTTAAACCTATCAAATTGGCTAAAATGATTGAAGGAAGAAGTGATAAATGGAGGGGATATGAAAAATTGAGGTAATTCTTTGTTGGTGTAATTTTGAATTAATCCAACCATTTCACAGAGCAATCTCAAATTATGCTCAAAAAGTTATTAAACTACCTATACACTTTGACCTAGAAATGCCACTACTAGTGGTAGTGATTAGGGAAAGATTATTAGACAAAAAAGAAAAGAACTTATATGTTCTAAAACATTTATAGCAACTATCTTGTGGTGGTAAAAGACTGGAAATTGAGTGGATGCCCATCAATTGGGAATAGTTGAACAATTTGTAGTATATGATTGTGATGGAGTACTATTGTGCCAAAAGAAATTATGAACTCAATGGTCTTAGAAAAATGTGGATAGATTTGGATAAATTAATGAGAATGAAATGAGTAGAAATAAAAGAAAACATTATATATATAGTAATAGTGATGTTTTAAAAACAAGTCTGTGACTAAATCATTTTGACTTTTATAAATACCCAAATTACCTACAAAGGACATATAAAGGAAGATGCTATCTGCATTCAAAGAAAGAATGTATATAATGACTTTATAGATTGTAGTCATCTCTATTGTGGGGAGAGGAAAATCATCTCTAGGGGAGGGGAGGGGAAAAAGGAAAAGAAATTTACACGATAACTTTATTATATCTTTAATAGGAATAGCATATTATACAAATAGATTTGCAATTTCAAGTGCAGTTTTTTATTATAATGTGCAATAACAAGGCTTGTTTTATGTCATTATTAAAAATAAAATTAATAAACATTTAAAAATAATAGAAATAATATGGCCAGATACATTATTATAGAACCTTAAATCTGATGGTTTTCTACCAGAGCATTTGGGTTCAAAGTCAAAATCTAAGAGTTTGAGATTATGGGAAAACAATATCAAATTCTTTTTTGACCCCAATCATCTTCCAAAATATTTGCAGTTTATTTGGCAATTTAAGTACAACTGGCTTCAAATGGGTTTGTGATCTCTTCATTCAAATATTTCCTACAACAGGGGTTTTCTGTTTGGTTCATAGATTACTGGGAGGTACTAAGACCTTTTCAAAGAGTACTTTAAATAAAAACTATTTTCCTATTAATATTAAGTTATTTACCTATTAAAATACTCTTCTTCTTTCCAACTACATAACTGTGCTAGTCTTGATTTTCTTAATGTATTTCAACCCAAACAGCACATTAGAACAAATTGAATGCAAAAGCCAATATTTTAATTCAGCTCTTATATATGCCAGATATTAAAGAAATTGAAAAAGATATATAAAATTCTAAGCAATAAAGAAATTAAAATATGTAAAACAATGCCACTCTTCTCACTAAATATTTTTGTTTTGGAACTATAGTCCTTTTTCATAAAATGTTATCATGTAATAGTTGGCAGTTTAAATATATAGTATAGCTATTTTTTTAGGATTTTGCAAGGCAAATGGGGTTAATTGGCTTGCCCAAGGTCACACAGCTAGGTAATTATTAAGAGTCGTCTGAGGCCGGATTTGAACTCAGGTACTCCTGACTCCAGGGCTTGTGCTCTATCCATAGTGCCACCTAGCCGCCCCTAGTATAGTTATTTTAATGAATTAATAAATATATAAAAATTTTTCTCACATTGAAAAATGTCATTAAATGAAGCCAATTAGAAACAGCTAAGGAGAACTGATTGATAAGCTTTAGTGTGAGAATTTGCACCTTGGAAATAGGAAAATATTGCAATTCAATGCTTGGCTCATTGTTTGTTGACTATTTAGGCTTAAGAAAGTGATAGAAGAATTCTAATAATGTAGATTTTACTTAAAAGTATGTCATGTATACTTTTTTGAGAGCTGATTATAAAATACTTGTCAGAACTCTTTTGGATCTTCAATAATTCTTCAATAATTTTTTAAGAGTGAAAGGAGGTCCTGAGACCATAATGTTTTGGAATTGAACAATGCAGATTATAATCCCCTCCATGACTTTTCATCCTATATGACTCTTGTTCTTGTTGATACATTCATCACAGGATATCCACTCAGCATTCTGAAGAATCAGAAATCTAGAGTTAGAAGAAACTTCAGAAGTCACTTAGTTTAACCCTTTCATTCTACAGATGAAGAAACTGAGACCTAAGGAATTTAATTGGCTTTCCCAAAGGTTACTCAGGAAGTATGAGATGGGATTTGAAAACAGGACTTCAGGCTTCAAAGACAGTTCTCTTTCCATTATACCATGCTGTCTTTTTCTTGATTTCTTCTCACACTTCACACTTCTCATACCAATGGGAACTTCTGATTAACCCTTCTCTTCCCTTGCCACATGAGTAGTTTATCTTCTCTTCCCTTCAAATATGTCCCAAATGCTTTTCATTTCCTGCTCTTTTTGAAGTTCTCATTAGAAATCTGTTGTCAGTCTGATTGTACCCACAATGTGCTATTCCATTTCCCTTTGTGTGATATTCATTTTCAATCATGCAACAGAAAATTGATATTTAAAAGATGAACTTGTGTTTCCAGAAGAAATTTGGAGGGGTCATTAAAGGAACTTTGCAAATATTTGAAGCCAAAGTGGTTACATAGGTTGGGACTGAAGTTTCATGTACATGTTTCCAATGCCTTTGCAACACAGCAACACTTCCTTTTTTTCCAAAATTCTTCAAAATTTATTATACTACTTAGAATTTTAACTGTTTTATCCGTTTAGAAATGAATTATATGACACACAATGAAAATCAACTGGTGGTCTTATTATAAACTAGAATAAAACATTATTTTTGTTATAATCTTCTTAGCAATATTTAAACAGTGTATATATAGATTTATTTTAAAAATCTGTATTAATTTTTTGTTTTCAAATATATCTCTCTTTCATAACTTACCTACTAAGTCATCCTTTGTAATCTAGTGTATAAATCCAAGTAGCCAATACAAGAATGAGTCTGATGGCATGTATATGCAAAGGTACGCACTCATTATCCTCCATACAGTCCTCTACAAAGAAGAAAGGAGGTGTATCTTCTCCTTCTTTGAGATAAAATTGTTTATTATAAAGCTTTCCATATAGACAAGGCATTAGCATTAGGGATCACACACTAAAGATTCCTATAATTAGGACTAGTCACTATACTGATCTTAACTTTAAACATTCCCACCACCAGTGGATTTTATACCAGGAATCATGGATCATGTTAGGATACCCTGGACCAGGGTTGATATTTCTGGGAATGTTGATGAATTTCATGATTAAGCAGAAAGATACACACACACACACACACACACACACACACACACACACACATGCACACACTGACACACAAAATTTACTAGCTAGGAGAACAAGGAATAGTTTACCTGTTAGATCACTGGAAATGGGGGGGGCAGTTTATGACCAAAGAAGAGATAAAGAACATTATAAAAACTAAACTGGATGATTTTAATTACATTAAATTAAAAAAGGCTTTGCACAAACAAAACACTGTAATCGAGATTAAAAGGAATAAAGTCAATTGGGAAATAATTTTTATAACTAGTGTTTCTGACAAAGGATTCATTTCTAAAATATATAGAGAGCCGAGTCAAATTTATAAAAAAAAAGTCATTTCACAACTGTTAAATAGTCAAAGGATATGGAAAGGCAATTCTCAAGACAAAGAAATCAAAGCTATCTATAGTCATACAAAAATTGCTCTAAATCATTATTGATTAGAGGAAATGCAAATTAAAGCATGTCTGAGGTACCACCTCACATAGCTCAGATTTGACAATATGACTAGAAAGGATAATGCCCAATATTGGAGGGGATGTTGGAAAACTGGGCCACTAATGCATTGTTGGTAGAATTGTGAATTGATCCAACGTTTCTGGAGAGCAATTTTGGAATTATACCAAAAGGGCAAGAAAAATGTACATACACTTTGATCCAGTAATACTACTTTTGGGTCTGTATCCTGAAGAGATCATGAAAAAAGGTAAAAATTCCACATGTACAAAAATATTCATAACAACTCTTTTTGTAGTTGTAAAGAATTGGAAATTGAGGGGATGCCCATCAATTGAGGGATGACTGTATATGTGATGGAACACTATTCTTCTATAAGAAATCATGAGAGTCAGGATCTCAAAAAAGTCTGGAAAACTTGCAAGAACTGATATTGAGTGAAATGAGCAGAGCCAAAAGAACATTATACACACTTACAACTACAACTACATGGGGTGATGATCAACCATGATAGACTTGTTCATTTCAGTAAAAAGACAATTTTAAAATATTTGTGATGGAAAAATACCATTCAAATCCAGAGAAGGAGCTGTGGAGTTTAAATGTAAACCAAAGCTGATTACCTTCAATTTTTAAACATTGTCATATGTATTATGTAATTTTGTTATCTCTAATGTTTTCTTTCTTCCATTGGGATTTGATTCTTCTCTCACAACATGTTCAATTTTGATCTATATTTAGCACAGTTGCAAATGTAAACCTATATCAGAGTGCTTTCTGGTGGGGGCAGAGGATAGGGAAGGGAAAAAGGGAGAAAGATTGTAAAACTCAGAGCCTTGCAAAAAAAGACTGGTAAAACTACCATTGTATGTAGTTGAAATTATAAATAAAATATGTATTAAAAAATTTACTGACTGCACTCTTTTTAAGTTCTTAAGTTTTTAACCTTCATTTTCCCTAAGCTAATCTTATTTACTTTGCAGATAAAAAATGTTATTCAAAGTTGAGTTTATCTAAACCAAGAAAGTTGCCTTTTGCAATTGTAGCATCATATAATGCTAAATATAAAAGACTGGTTAGTATCCATCAGTGAAAAACAGCTTGAATAACAGTTTGAATAACAGACCAGGTTTGTGTAGATACTTCTGTTTCCAAAAATTAAGCATTTATTATGTGAAATGTGCAGAACATTGCTCTTTATCCTAGGAATATGTATGTTTCAGCTAATATGTAGATGTGATCATAGTTTAGTAAAAAAATATACCTAGATAGAGCAGGTAGGTGGTGCAGTAGATAGAGCACCAGCCCTGGAGTCAAGAGGACCTGAGTTCAAATCTGACCTCAGTCACTCAATAATTACCTAACTGTGTGATCTTGGGTAAGTCATTTAACCCCATTGCCTTACCCCCCCAAAAAACCCAAAATAAAAATAAATCTAAAAAAGATACCTAAATGAAAATATTTTTTGAATAAGCATTAATATTACATGCTAAATACAAAATGGTTATTTAAATACAGTGATGACTGTGAACAGGACATCGACATTTATTGTCTAAAAAGACTGTCTAAAATCCAACTCATTTTCCATTTTATAAGTTCCTGTTTGTGCTAGGCACTAAGCTAACTGTTGAGGATTTTTTAAAAATGTGAAAGACAATCCCTACCCTTAAAAAACTTTCATTCTAATGGGGGAAGCCACAAGCAAAGAAATAAATAAAAAGCAAACTATATACAGAATAAGTAGGAAACAATTAAAAGAGGAAAGTCACTGTAATTAAGAGGGTTAGGGAAGACTTCCTGTAGGTTGTGGAATTTTAATTGGAACTTAATCGAAGCTAGGAAAATTGGTACTTAGATGTCCTAGGTCTGGCAGACAGAGAAAATTCTCAGGGTTGAAAGGTGTTGTCTTGTGTGGGGAACAGCTGAGAATCCACTACCACTCAATCAGACAGTTTATATTAGAAAGTAAGATGTAAGAATATTGGAAAGGGGAGTGACCTGGAGGTCTATAGACATCTGGTCCCAGAATTTTAATTGGGTGGTAAATATCAATAGCATGAAATTCAAAGGAAGAATTTGCTGAGTGATGGAAGAAGGGGGAGAATTTGGAAATGGCAATGGGGAGCAAGGAGCATTCCAGATCTCTCACCTTGACAAGTGACCAGTGAAGAATGGGTGAAATTGTAGCTAATACTAGAAAAGGTGGTTAGGGAGACTGTCAAAAGAGGAAAGTCAGATTTCAATAAGAGTTAGTAGATAGAAAAAGTGGGAAAAGAATCAGTTAAAGATTGGGGGAAGTTTAATACTTATGAAACAAGCATTCTACAAAGTGCAGTAAAAGGACTAGGTACACTTAGGTTGAACATTTGGGAAGAGAAGGTTGAGAAGGATGGGAATGAGGAATCAAGTGGTGGGGGGTGAGGAATGGAGTTTGGACGACGGTCTACTGAAGTTCATATGGCTAGGATGTGAAAGGCATGACAAGATCTTAGAATATTCACAATTGAGTGGAATTCAACACTTCTTCCCTTAATGGCTAGGCAAAGCAGAAGATGGGAGACCTAAAGCCCAAGGGATCTTCTTCGAACAGAAGGTTCTTCACATCTCATTTGGGAGATTGGGCTGTCAACAGAAGGTTAAAGATCCTTGTGCTGGTACAAATGGAAGTTACTTTTTTGTGTATATGGAAGATGCCTGGACTGGTCCCTAGCAGCTTTTCCTCAGGGAATATGCTGTGTCCAGCAAGAGATGAAAGGCTAGCAGTTTTTTAAGAAAAAGCTAACATTTACATAACGCTTTAAAATTTATAAAGGGGTGTGTGTGTGTGTGTGTGTGTGTGTGTGTGAACATCTCATTTGATTCTCACAACAATTCTGTAAGATTGGTGCTAATTATTATTACTCCCAGGGCAGTTATCTGGTACAGTGAATAGAACACTGATCTTGGAGTCAGGAGGACAGGAGTTTGAAACCAGTCTCAGACACTTGACTCTTACTAGCTATGTAGCCTTGGACAAGTCACCTAACCCTGATTGCCTCACATCCAGGATCATCTCCAGTTGTCCTGATTCATGTCTTGCTATTAGACCCAGATGACTCTGGAGGAAAAAGTGAGGCTGGCAACTTAGCACAGTCCCCCTCACTCATAACCAGTTCACATGCATGTCATGGCATCACCTTCCTAATGTCGTGGTCTTCTTCAAAAATGAAAGACAATTATTATGGTGATGATGATAATGATGATGATGATGATGACCCCCATTGCACAGATAAGGAAACTGAGACTGACAGAAGTTATATGACTTTTCCAGGACTACACAACTATTAAGTGTTTGAGAAAGGATTTAAAATCAAATATTCCTGACTAAAAGTTCAACATTCTGGGTATTAATCACTTAGTTACCTCTTGGTGTTTTATTTATATAGTGCATGATACTTAAACAACTGCAATTAATATATCAAAAGAGAAATTGAAAACATTAACAATTAAATTTGGGGGCCAAAATATAAGCAAAAATTCATTTTTTAAATTTTTACAACTTTAAAGAACAATTTCTAATGAAGACAGCAGCTATCACTTAAGTAAACAAACCATTAGAAAGAACAGAAATGTCAAAACAAACATTAATTTATTGATCACTGATGGGCAGTCACATCTTCTATCAGTCTATGCCACCTTTCTACAAATTAGTTTTAAGATCAATCCCACAAAGCAAAAAAATATTTCTCTTGACTATAGACACATTATGAAGCAATGGTGATTACATGGGAACCTTAAAAAATTAGAAATTCATACAGCACACTTCAATCTTTAAAGAATTCTACTTCTATTAGCTCATATCAGGCAGGTATATACTAAGTAGTAGAGGAAAATGGATAAAATTTTCAAGAATTTTGAGACTGAGGTTTTAAGAATAACTAAATTCAGTAGAAAGAGAATAAATCTAAAGAGCATGTCAAACAACAGATGAAGATAGTTATCAAAGATTGCATTTCTCAAGTGATTAGTGGAGAAAAGAATACTAGTCCTGCTAGTCCCAGGAACATTATAGATCAAATCCAGAGAAAAAATACTGCAAGCAACCAGAAAGAAAGAATAAAAAATACCAAAGAGAGACAGTCAAAATCATACTTGCTTTAGCGGTCAATACTATAATGGAGTGGAAAATTTGGAATATAGTATTCTAAAAGGGAAAAGATGTGAACTTGCTGTCAATGAATAACCCAGAAAAAACTGAGCATAATTCTGGGAATGGAAGGGGTGGAATTGTACTTTATTGAATTGAGGACTGCAAAACTTTCCTGATGAAAAGACCAGAGATCTCTGTAGACACTGTGAAGTTCAAATGTAAACATAGAAAATATAACTCAGATTTATATGTGTTAATGAGCCACAAAGTCTTATACTTAAAGGCTTACCATTTCTTTTAGCACCTTTATCACTTAACCAACAAATATTTGCTGCACATCTACTTTATACTAGACACTGTCCTAAGTGTAGGGGGGAAAAAGTCAAGCCTGAAATAGTCCCTGCCCTCAAGGAGTACAGCAACACCATGTGGTAGTGCAAATATTTTTTTCATGTTCAGGTAAGAAAATTGAGTTTCATAGAGTTTAAGCAGTTTATAGTCATACAATAAGTACAATGGAGTGTAAGCCAGAAAATCATGAGTTCAAATTCTAACTCATTTACTGCTAGCGACAGTAGAAGAAAAGGCACTTTTAAAGCCTCAATCTGATTTATTAGTCTCATAAATGTATCTACTCTTCCCCAACAGGGAGAAAGAAGATGAGAAGAGGATACATGACTAAAGTAGCCTTAAGAATCAGAGAATTATATTGGGGTGGCTAGGTGGATAAAGCACCAGCCTTGGAGTCAGGAGTACCTGGGTTCAAATCTAGTCTCAGACACTTAATAATTACTTAGCTGTGTGGCCTTGGGCAAGCCACTTAACCCCATTTGCCTTGCAAATAACTAAAAAAAAATCAGAGAATTATAGTCTGCTCAACTTTCCCATCTAGTTTCAAAGCCTTCAACAACTTCCTCCCTAATGCTAGGTTAGGAAACATTCCTTTTCTTTACAATCCTCATCAACTATCAGTGATTGACATTTTGATCAAAGTTTATGTGAAATCCAAGTGGAAAATTGTTCACTGGGGAGGGAAATCTCTGTGGTGGCTGATTGTTTCCTAAGTGGCTTTCCCAGTACAGAAATATCTCCATTAATGAGGAGAATGTGCTACAAAGATATACTTTATTGTCAGAAACAGTCACTAGGGCTAGAAATGATTTACAAAGAACTGAAATTATTCTACTATGTCAGAAAGAGCTTATGCTACCAAAAACAATTAAATACCAAATAAAATACTGAAACAAAGCTAATTTAGACACCAATCTCCCTCTGTTTCATCAGGGTTAAATAATTTATTAACTAAAGGACAATACTAGCTCACAACATTATTCCTCCAGACCACTATGAATTATTCCTGCGCCTTGTTTAATAACTCAGAATGGGGTGAAATCTATGATAATCTGAGTTTCACAGGAAGAAATCATCTGGTTGAGGTAGAGCAGGACAATGTCAACTTGGTTGGTCATCTCCATTGCTAATCCCCTTATCTCCAGGCAAGGGAAACTATGTTCCAGGGAAAGAACAGGAAGAAGAGGAAGGAAGTGAAGGGAATTTGAGCAAAGATTCTTAATTTGGGTCTGTGGGCTTGTATGTTAAAATATTTTGGTTTCAAAATCAAAAGAAATGTAGTAAATTGGGAAGCAATTTTTACAACTAGTATTTCTGACAAAGGACTCATTTCTAAAATATATATAGAGAACTGAGTCAAATTTATAAAAAAAAAAATAAGCCATTCTCCAAATGACAAATGGTCAAAGCATCTGCAGAGACAATTTACAGATGAGGAAATCAAAGTGATCCATAGTCATATGAAAAATTGCTCTAAATCATTACTGATTAGAGAAATGCAAATTAAAGCATCTCTGAGGTACTACCTCACACCTCTCAGACTGGTCAATATGACCAGAAAGGACAATGATCAATGTTGGAAGGGATGTGGGAAATCTGGGAAACTAATGCATTGTTGGTGGAGCTGTGAACTCATCCAGCCTTTCTGGAGAACAATTTGGAATTACACCCAAAGGGCAATAAAAATGTTCATACCCTTTGATTCATCAATACCATTACTGGGTCTATACCCTGAAGAGATCATGAAAAAAGGTAAAAACATCACTTGTACAGTAATATTCATAGCAGCTCTGTTTGTGGTGGCAGAAATTTGGAAATTAAATGAACGTCTATCAATTGGGGAATGGCTGAACAAATTGTGATATATGTATGTTATGGGACATTATTGTTCTATTAGAAACCAGGAGGGATGGGAATTCAGGGAAGCCTGCAAGAATTTGCATGAACTGATGCTGAGCAAGATGAGCAGAATCAGAAGAACATTGTACATCCTAACAGTTACATGGAGGTAATGATCAACCTTGATAGACTTGCTCATTTCATCAGTGCAACAATTAGGGTATCTGTGATAGAGAATACCATCTATATCCAAATAAAGAATTGTGGAGTTTAAGCAAAGACCAAAGACTAATACTTTTAATTTAAATTTTTAAAAAGTATCTTATTATGTAATTTTGCTCATATATATATATGTATATATTTATATATATGCATATATATCCTTAAGGATATTATTTCTCTCTCAACACATTCAATTTTGATCAATGTATAGCATGGAAACATTGTAAAGACTATCAGACTGCCTTCTGTGGGGGTGGGTAGCAAGGTTGGGAGAAATTTGTAAAATTCAAAAAGCAAAAAATATATCAGTTTCCTTTATAATCCTATATATTTTATTTTATTTATTTTTCACATTAATATAATAGTCTTGAAGTAAAAGTAAACACAATCCCCCTCCCCCAGAAATATAGGGAAACCTTAAGAAGAACAAAGTAAGAGAAAAAAGTGTATTGTCAGCCTATATTCAGAAACCATCAACTCTGTCTTTGGGATGGATCACATTATTTATCCTAAGTCCATCAAAGAAGTTGCTTCAATATATTTTCCTCACAGATGCTATTGCTAGCTGCATTTTTCTCCATCCTATTCCTTCCCACCCCATTTATTCTATTCTCTCTCTCTCTCCCCTTTCAATCTGTCCCTCCTCAAAAGTGTGTTGTATCTGGCTACCCTTTGTCATAATCTTCTCTCTCTTCTATCACCTACATCTTCCTCCACTCCCCCATCCCCTTTCTCCCATCCCTTTCCTCTCCTTTTTTCCCACAAGGGTAAGATAGATTTCTATACCCTATTGAGTATGTAGGGCCACTTCCTATGAGAATGAAAGTCATTCATTCCCCCTCACATTCCCCCTCTTTCACTCCATTGGAAAAGCTTTTTCTTGTCCATTTTACATGAAATATCTTAGCCCATTCTACCTCTCCTTTCCCTTTCTCCCAGTACATATTTTTCTTCTACATTAGCTTCATCTTTATTATTAAGATACCTTCACATTCAATTCCATCCTGTTCTTTGTCTATATATGCTCTTTCTAACTGCCCTAATAAATGAAAAGGTTCATATGAGTTATCAGTATCATCTTCCCATGAAGGAATACAAGTACTTCAATATCATTAAATCCCTCATAATTTGCCCTTCCTATTCACTTCTTTATTTGTCCTGTACTTGAAGATCAAACTTTCTGTTCACTCTGATCATTTCAACAGGAAAGTTTGAAAGTTCCCTATTTCATTGAATATACATCTTTTCCCTTGTCCTGGGTAGTTGATTCTTGATTGGAATCCAAGCTCTTTTGCCTTTCAGAATCCAAGTCCTTTTGCCTTTCAGAATACCAGATTCCAAGCCTATGAACCCTTAATGTACATGTTGCTAAATCCTGTGTAATGCTCACTGTAGCTTCACTATATTTGAATTGTTTCTTTCTGGTTACTAGTAATATTTTCTCCTTGACTTTGGAGTTCTGGAATTTGGCTATAATATTCCTGGGAGTTTTCATTTTGGGATCTGTTTTAGAAGGTGTTGATGGATTCCCTCAATTTCTACTTTACCCTCTGCTTCTAGGATATCAAGGCAATTTTCCTGGAGAGTTTCTTTAAAAATGAAGCTCTTTTGAAAAATGGGCTCTTTTTCCTGATCATGACTTTCAAATAACCCATTAATTTTTAAATTTTCTCTCCTGGATCATTTTTCCAGGTCAGTTTTTTTCTAATGGGATATTTCACATTTTCTTCTATTTTTTCTTCTTTTGCTTTTGTTTTATTGTTTCTTGATTAGAAACAAAGTCATAAGCTTACCTTAGCTCCATTCTACATTTGAAGGAATTATTTTCTTCAGAGAGTTTTTGTATCTCCTTTTCCATCTGGCCAATTCTGCTTTTTAAGGCATTCTTCATCTCATTGGCCTTTTGAACTTCTTTATCCATGTGACCTAAAATTATTTTAAAGATGTTATTTTCTTCAATATTTTTTGAATCTCCTTCACCAACATGCTGACTTGGTTTTCATGATTTTTCCACATAGGTCTTATTTCTCTTCCCATTTTTTCCTCTACCTCCCTTACTTGATTTTTAAAATCTCTTCTGAGCTCTTCCATAGCCTGAGACTTTGAATACAGAAGTTTTGACTTTGTCATCTTTTGAGTGTATATTTGATTCTCCATGGGGACCAAAGTAATTGTCTATGGTCAGATTCTTTTTCTTTTGCTGTCTTCTCATTTCCCAGTCTATGACTTAATTTTTAAATCTTTGTTAAGGAGGGGCTCTGCTTCCTGGATGGAGGATGCACCTCAATTCCTTCAGGAGGTTCTGCCCTGGAACTATGAGGAGGGTCCCCATTCTACTATGGCAGTATGCAGCTCCAGACTGTGACCTGGATCTAAGTATAGGCAAAGCAGCAAAGTCCTGCCCAGGGATAGCAGAGAGAATTCTGTAGTCCCCCAACTTTCTTACCACCTAGTCTGTAGGCTGAGCCCTCTGGAAGCAGATGTTGGGTGATTCCACAGGCCTGCTTTTTTCCCAGGACTGAGGCTGCACTGAGGTCTGCACACTGCTCACTCTGGAGGGACAGAGATTTCATATGTGTATATATATATATATATATATATATATATATATATATATATATATATATATATATATATATATATGTGTGTGTGTGTGTGTGTGTGTGTGTGTGTGTGTGTGTGTGTATAGCTAGATATATATAGATATATAGATAGAGATATAGAGATATATATGTTCTGTTTGGAATACTGGACCCTGTGAAAATGAAGATGGGGTTGCATTTGTTGTATATTGTTGTCTATACACAGAAAAGCTTTGTTGCTTTTTTACTTTATATGATCAAATGCTATTTTGTTTAATTTAATGGGGTCTTGATCTCCCAAATTCTAAAGTCTTATTTCCTATGTACAAATAGAAATAATTTCTTTGAGCCAGACTATCTCAGGTTTATACTGTGAACAATAGGCATATCATGTCCTTTTTGCTTCTTCATTTCTATCATTCTTCCTTTTCTTTCTCTTGCTTACCTCTGACCTTGCTCCCTTTCTAGTAGAATGGAAGCTCCTTAAGGACAGAGGCAGCTTCTCCATGACGTTCTTTTTAAAAATTAAATTTTGTTATATTTTAACGTCCAATATGTCTCCTTTCTTCCCACCCCACCCAACAGTAGAGAAGACCACCTTTGACATAAAAATGTGTGTGTGTGTGTATGTGTAAAATAACACACTGTGGATACTTCTATTTATCAGTTACTCTTTGGAGGTGGATAGCATCTTCCTTCCTAGGTTTTTGCAAGTGATTTATTCATTTATAATGCTCAGAATAGCTGAGTTGTTCACAATTATTATTTGAACAATATCGCTCTTATTATAGGCAACTTTCCCTTGGTTAAGTCCATTTTACTCCTTTATTTCATGCAAAGCTTTCCATGTTTTTTTCTAAAATCAACTAGCTTATCATTTCCTTTAGCACAGTAATATTCCATCACAATCATGTATCACAACATGTTCAGTTATTCCCCAATTTATGAGCATTCACTTAATTTCCTAGTCTTTGCAACCACAAAGAGAGCTGCAATAAACATTTTAGAACATCTTTTCCTTTTTTTTAATCACCCTGGGAAATAGATATAACAGTGGTACTGTTGGGTCAAAGGGTATATATGGTTTTTCCACACTTTGGGGCATATTCCCATATTCCTCTCCAAAATTGATGGAATAGTGCACAGTTCCACCAATAATATATTAGTTTTCCAATCCCTCCATCAATAGTCATTTTCTCCTTCTATTATTTTAACTAGTCTGACAGGTTTTAGATGATATTTCAAAGTCATTTTATTTTGCATTTCTGTAATCAATAATTATTTCAAGCATTTTTGCTTACTTTCAATTGTCCCTTTGGTGTGACATTCAGGACCTCCCATAACCTGATTTCAAGCTGGTAAGGGAAGAAATTCTCTTTTGTTAAATTTGAGATAATGTGTGTCAGGCTGAATTCTAATTAAAAAAAATTGTACTATTCTTCCTCTGATACTTTAACATGGTATAGATGGGATCCTAGATGCAAACTCTGGTGGGTCTAACCAAGCTAAAAAGTCTAAAAATGAGAGCACAACTATGGGCTGTATATCAGAGGACCAGTCTATTTAAATAATAGAGAGATGATGATGATGATGATGATGATGATGATGAAGATGAGAATGTTACTAACAAATCTCAAAGACCATCTTCTCAGTCAAGGAGGGGTTGGAAACCTTTTAATTGTAATGAATAATCACACAAAATTAGAACCTTGAAATATTAAACTAATGTGAAGTGATAGACTCATTGTCAAAATTACCTGAATGTACACTTACAACCAGCCTGAGTAAAATCTATGAACAAACCCTTTGTTTCTTCTCTGGTAGTTGTGCTTATGTCATTATCCCTACCTTCTTTCCATGCACTACCAATCTCTTTGAATTTTCAGCATATTTTAACACCAAATTCCCATTTGTGAAGCCTTTGCTGTCCATCTGAGATCAATGATCTGTTTTCTTTTTTTTAATTTGTTTTTTATTCTCATTTTGTACAAATGTTTTTTACATTAATAAAATATTCTTGTTTACAAGTAAACAAAATACCCCTCCTCCCCCATGAATATAGACTTGCTTGGGCGAAAAAAAAGTAAAGGGGAAAGAAAAAATTAAAATTAAAAAAATAATAGTAATAATTGTAGGTATGGCCAGGTGGCACAATGGACGAAGCACCAGCCCTGGAGCCATGAGCACCTGAGCCCATATCCAGCCTCGTAAACCCAAAAATCACCCAGCCGTGTGACATGCAAGCCACCCAAACCCCACTTCCCTGCAAAAACCAAAAAAAAAAGAAAAACAAAGACCCAAAATAAAATAAAATAGTAATAATAGTAGGGGTGGCTGGGTGGCAGACAGAGCATTGGCCCTTGAGCCAGGAGCACCTGGGTCCGAATCCGGCCCCAAACACCCAAAGATCACCCTGCTATGTAGCCCCAGGCAGGCTATCCAGCCTCACTTGCCCTGCACCCTCCCCCAAATAATAATAACAAAAAATGTGCTTGAGTCTTTGTTCCAACACCAACACCCCTGTCATGGGTGGATCTCATTCTTTATGATAAGTCCATCACAAAAGTTACTTCCATATTTTTCCACTGTTGCCATTGCTGATCGCAACTCCCTCCTTTCTTATTTCTCCACTACCATGTACTCTATTTTCTCTCTCCTTTCACTCTGACTCTGCTGTAGGGTCATTGACTGGCTCAGTAGACAGATCCCTGGTCCTGGGGTCAAGAAGCCCTGAGCCCCCATACCACCCCTTAGGCCCAGAATCCACCTGGCCCTATGGTCCTGGGCAAGCCTTCCAATCCCAGCCCCTTGCAAAAAGTAAGAAAGAAAATGTGTTATATCTGACCACTCTCCCTCCATGGTCCATCCTCTCCTCCTTTATTCATATCTCCACCCCTTCCCCCTGCTCCCCCCTCCTTCTTACTCCAGATGTCTATACCCCATTGAGTATATATGCTGTTTCCTCTCCTAGCCACCTCTAATGAGAGCAAAGGTTCCCTCATTCCCCCTTGCCTCCCCGCTTCCATATCATTGCAATAGCTCATTGTAATAAAAAAAAATCTTATGTGAAATATCTTGGACTATTCCCCCTCTCCTTTTTCTTTCTCCCATTCCATTTCCTTTTTTTTCTATTGACTCCATTTTTACACCATATTTTATCTTCAAATTCAGCTTTCTCCTGTGCTTCAACTATAAAAGCTCTCTCTACCTGCTCTACTAACTGAGAAGGTCCATATGAGTATTATCAGTGTCATTTTTCTATGCAGGAATGCATGCAGTTCATCCTCATTAAGTCCCTCATATTTCCCCCCTCTCCTCCAATCTCCATGCTTCACCTGAGTCCTGTATCTGAAGATCAAACCTTCTGTTCAGCTCTGGCCATTCCAAAAGGAACCTTTGAAATTCCCCTGGTTCATTGAAAGTCCATCTTTTGCCCTGGAAGAGGACATTCAGCCTTGCTGGGTAGTTCATTCTTGGCTGCATTCTAAGCTCTTTTGCCTTCCGGTATAATGTATTCCAAGCCCTATGAGCTTCCAATATAATTGCTGCTAAGTCCTGTGTGATCCTGACTGCAGCTCCACGATATTTGAACTGCATCCTTCTGGCTGCTTGTAATATTTTCTCTTTGACTTGAGAGTTCTGGAACTTGGCTGTAATATTCCTAGGGGTTGGTTTTTGGGATCTCTTTCTCTGGGGGATCGGTGGATTCTCTCCATTTCTATTTTGCCCTCTGCTTCTAGAATATCAGGGCAATTTTCCTGTAGTAATTCTTTGAAAATGATGTCAAAGCTCTTTTCCTAATCATGACTTTCAGGTATTCCAATAATTTTTAAATTATCTTTCCTAAGTCTGTTTTCCATATCAGTTGTTTTTTCAATGAGATATTTCACATTTTCTTCTAATTTTTCATTTTTTTTTGTTTTGGAGTATTGATTCCTGATTTTTGGTAAATTCATCAATCTCTCTGAATTTTATTCTTTGTCTGAAGGATTTGTTCTCCTCAGAGAGTTTTCTTATCTCTTTTTCCATCTGGCCAATTTTGCTTTTTAAAGCATTCTTCTCCTCAATAACTTTTTGAACTGTTTTGTCCATTTGACCTAAGCTGGTTTTTAGCATGCTATTTTCTTCAGCATTTTTTTGGATTTCCTTGACTAAGCTGCTGACTTCATTTTCATGTTTTTCCTGCATCTCTCTCCTTTCTTTTCCCATTTTTTCTTCCAACTCCCTCATTTGATTTTCAAAGTCTTTTTTGAGCTCTGTCATAACCTGAGCCCAATTTCTGTTTTTCTTGGAGTCTTTAGATGCAGGAGCTTGTGCTTCCTCATCTTCAGACCGAGTATTTTGATCCTTCTTGGGCTCATTTGCAAAATATTTCTCAATAGTCTTCTTTTTGTTTCTCTGCTTGCTCATTTTCCCAGCCTGGGCCTGGTTTGGGGGTGCATCCTGAGCTTTTGGGACACTCCCACAAGGGTCTCAGTGTGTGAGGCTCTGTCCTCCCTCCTGGTCCGTGAATGACCATAAGCGCTCCCCTCTGCCACGGGGCTGAGGTTGGGGGGACTGCTGTTCTATTGGGGGGCCTAGACTGCGATCAGGGTCTGAATGTGGTCAGAGCCCCAGAGTCCTCTTCCAGGGGCAGAGGACTGAGCTCTCAGTTTATCTTCACTCCCCTCCCTCAGCTCAATGGGCTCATGCCCTGGGGGCTCCTGCTTACTGGCTCCCCCTGCTTCTGTTTCTGGCTCTGGGCTGCAGAAAGACCAAGCTTCTCCCTGTGTGCCCCAAGGGCTGGGCTCCACATGCTAGCTCTGGAAAAGGTCCCTTGCTGTTCCCCCACTTTATACCCGGTGCTCCTCGGGGTGCAGCTCTGGAGACTTCCCCGCTGCTGTGAGCTGGGGCTCCCAGCACCCTGGGGCTACCTCCGGAAGGCTGAAGTTCTTTGGCTCTGCCGGGCCTCCCCTCTGGCAGGCCGCCTCTCCGATCCCGGGGAGCAGAGCCTTTCTGCTCTTTTCCAGGTTACCTTGAGTAGGAGAACTGCCTCACTGGGTCCCTTTGTGGGTTCTGTCTCTCGAAAGTTTAGTTAGTCCTTAGCTGATGAGTTTTATCAGAGAGCTCCTAAGACTCGATCCCTTCTTGTCGCCAATGATCTGTTTTCTTAGAAAATTTTTATTTATTTTGAATTTTACAGTTTTTCCCCTAATCTTGATTCCCTCCCCCTCCCCCACCCCAGAAGGCAGTGTGTTAGTCTTTACATTGTCTCCATGGTGTACATTGATCTCAGTTGAATGTGATGAGAAAGAAATCATATCCTTAAGGAAGAAAAATAAAGTATTAGAGATAGCAAAATTATATAATAAGATAATGGGTTTTTTTCCCCTAAATTAAAGGTAATAGTCTTTGGTCTTTATTCAGACTCCACAATTCCTTCTCTGGATACAGATGATATTCTCCATCTTGGATAGCCCTAAATTGTCCCTGATTGTTGCACTGATGGAATGAGCAAGTCCATCCAGGCTGATCATGACCCCCATGTTGCTGTTAGAGTGTATAATGTTTTTCTGGTTCTGCTCACCTCACTCAGCATCAGTTCATGCAAATCTTTCCAGGCTTTCCTGAATTCCCATTCTTCCTGGTTTCTAATAGAACAATAGTGTTCCATGACATACATATACCACAGTTTGTTAAGTCATTCCCCAATTGAAGGACATTTACTTAATTTCCAATTCTTTGCCAACACAAACAGGGCTGCTATGCATATTTTTGTACAAGTGATGTTTTTACCATTTTTCATCATCTCTTCAGGGTATAGACCCAGTAGTAGTATTGCTGGATCAAAGGGTATGCATATTTTTGTTGCCATTTGGGTGCAATTCCAAATTAGTCTCCACAAATTTTGGATGAGTTCACAGCTCCACCAACAACGTATTAGTGTCCCAGATTTCCCACATTTTTTCCAACATTGATCATTGTCCTTTCTGGTCATATTGGCCAGTCTGAGAGGTGGTACCTCAGAGTACTTTAATTTGCATTTCTCTAATAAGTAATGATTTAGAGCAATTTTTCATATGACTATGGATAACTTTGATTTCTTTGGACATCCTTTGACTATTTGTCAATCGGGGAATGGCTTGGGGTTTTTTTTGAAAATTTGACTCAGTTCTCTGTATATTTTAGAAATGAATCCTTTGTCAGAAAAAATAGTTGCAAAAATTGTTTCCCAATTTATTACATTTTTTTTGGTCTGGGTTACAGTGGTTTTGTCTGTGCAAAAGCTTTTTAATTTAATATAATCAAAATTAGCTAGTTTGTTTTTTAATGATATTATCCAGCTCTTCATCAAAAACTTTCTTTTTCCATAGATCTGACAGATAAACTATTCCTTGATCTTCTAGTTTGCTTATAATATAGTTTTTTGTGTCTAAATCCTATATCCATTTTGATCTTATCTTGGTATATGGGTGTGAGGTGGTGGTCTAATCTAAGTTTCTTTCATACTAACTTCCAATTTTCCCAACAGTTTTTAATCAAAGAGAGAGTTTTTATCCCAATAGCTGGACTCTTTGGGTTTATCAAATAGCAGATTACTATAATCATTTCCTGGTATTGTACCTAGTCTATTCCACTGATCTACCACTCTATTTCTTAGCCAGTACCAGACAGTTTTGATGACTGATGCTTTACAATATAATTTTAAATCTAGTAAGGCTAAGCCACCTTCTTTTGCACTTTTTTCAGTGAATCCCTGGAAATTCTTGACTTTTTATTTCTCCTTTTGAATTTACTTACAACTTTTTCTAATTCATTAAAGGAATTTTGATTGGTAGGGCACTAAACAGGTAGTTAAGCTTTTGTAGAATTGTCATTTCTATTATATAAGCTCAACCTATCCATGAGCAGTTGATATTTGCTCAGTTATTTAAATCTGATTTTATTTGTGTGATAAGTGTTTTGTAATTGTTTTCAAAAGGTTTTTGAGTCTGCCTTGGCAGATAGACTTCCAGGTATTTTATACTGTCTGAAGTTACTTTGAATGGGATTTCTCTTTCTAGCTCTTTCTGCTAAATCTTGCTGGTCATATATAGAAATGTTGAGGATTTGTGAGGGTTTATTTTATATTCTGCAACTTTGCTAAAGTTGCTAATTATTTCTAGTAGTTTTTTAAGATGATTTTGGGGGATTCTCTAGTTATAGCATCATGCCATCTGCAAAGAGTGAGAGTTTTGTCTCTTCCTTCCCAATTCTAATTCCATCAGTTTATTTTTCTTCTGTTATTGCTGAAACTAACATTTCTAACACAAAATTGAATAGTAGTGTTGATAATGGGCATCCTTGTTTCACTCCTGATCTTATTTGGAATGCCTCTAGCCTCTCCCCATTGCATATAATGCTTGTTGATGGCTTCAGATAGATACTGCTTATTATTCTAAGGAACAATCCATTTATTACTATACTGTCTAGTGTTTTTAGTAGGAATGCGTACTGTATCTAGTCAAAAGCTTTTTCAGCATCTATTGATCTAATCATATGATTTCTGATACATTTTTATTGATATCAATTATATCAATTATACTAACAGTGTTCCTAATATTGAACCAACCTTGCATTCCTGGGATAAATCCTACTTCATCATAATGTATTATCCTAGTGCTAACTTGTTGCAGTCATTTTGCTAAGATTTTATTTAATATTTCTGCCATCTATATTCATCAGGGAGATAGGTCTATAATTTTCTTTCTCTGTTTTAACTCTTCCTGGTTTAGGTATCAGCACCATATTGGTGTCATAGAATGAGTTACACAGAGTTCCATCTTCACCTATTTTTCCAAAGAGTTTATATAGAATTGGGACCAATTGTTCCTAAAATATTTGATACAATTCACTTGTGAATCCATCTGGTCCTGGAGATGTTTTCTTAAGGAATTCAATAATAGCTTGTTGAATTTCTTTTTATCTGAGATAGGGTTGTTTAAGTATTTAATTTCTTCTTCATTTAACCTGATCAACTTATATTTTTGTAAATATTCATCCATTTCACTTAGATTGTCAAATTTATTGCCATGGAGTGGGGCAAAATAATTCTGAATTATTGCTTTAATTTTCTCCTCACATTTTTCATTTATGATACTAGCAATTTGGTTTTCTTCTTTCTTTTTTTAATCAAATTGACAAGAGATTTATCAATTTTATTGGTTTTTTTTTTCATAAAACCAGCTCTTGGTTTTATTTATTAGTTCAATAATTTTCTTGCTTTCAATTTTATTAATTTCTCCTTTAATTTTTAGAATTTCTAATTTTGTATTTAATTGGGGGGGTTTAATTTGTTCTTTCTCTAATTTTTTAGTTGCATATTTAGTTCACTGGTATCCTCTTTCTCTTATTTATTCATATAAGCATTTAAAGATCATAATATATCCCCTGACTGCCGCTTTGAGTGAATCCCATAGGATTTGGTATGTTGTTTCATTATTGTCATTATCTAGGATGAAATAATTAATTTTTTCTTAATTTTTTGTTTAATCCACACATTTTTAAAAATGAGATTATTTTCTAATTAGTTTTGGGTCTTTATCTCCCTGGCCCATTATTGGATATGATTTTTATTGTATTATGATCTGAGAAAGATGTATTCCCTATTTCTGCCTTTCTGCAATTGATCATTAGGTTTTTATGTCTTAGTACATGGTCAATTTTTGTATAAGTGCTATGTACTGCAGAAAAAAGTATATTCCTTTTTATCCCCATTCAATTTCCTCCATGCATCTATCATATCTGGGTTTTCTAACAATCTATTTACCTCCTTAACTTCCTTATTATTTATTTTATGGCTAGATTTATCTAAATCTGAGAGTGGGAGGTTGAGGTCTCCTACCAGTAGAGTTTTATTGTCTATGTCTTCCTCTAGCTCTTTCAACTTCTCCTCTAAAAATTTAGATGCTATACCATTGGGTTCATACATATTTAGTATTGAAATTACTTTATTGTCTATGGTATCTTTTAGGAGAATATAGTTTCCTTCCTTATCTCTTTTAATGATATCTATTTTTTGCAGCTGCTTTGTCTGAGATAAGGATTGCTACCCCTTCTTTTTTCACTTCAACTGAAGCAAAATACATTTTACTCCAACCTTTTACCTTTGCTCTATATGTATCTCTCTGCTTCAAATGAGTTTCTTGTAAGTGGCATATTGTAGGATTCTGGTTTTTAATCCACTCTGCTATTCACTGATGTTTTAAGGGAGAGTTCATCCCATTCACGTTCAAAGTTATAATGACTAACTCTTTATTGCCCTCCATGCTCTTTTCCCTCTATTTGTATTCCCCCTTTTTTCACTTTACCATATTACCCAGTATTTGTTTCTGAATACTGCCACCTTTAGTGTGTTTGCCCTCCTATATCAACCCCATCCCCTTTCTTTCCCCTTTCCCCCTTCTTCCTCCTATTTCTTCTGTTAGTTCCCCTTCCCCCCTCCCCCCTCCCCCCTCCCCTTTTCCCCTTTTAATATTTGAAAGGTAAGATAAGTTTCTTAACTTAATTGAGTATGTATGTAAGTTAACTTTAAGTCATGTTTGATGAGAGGAAGATTCAGGTGGTTCCAGCTCCTCCCTTCTTCCCCTCTTTTATAATAGGTCTTTTGTACCTCTTACTGTAATGCGATTTACCCCATTCAGTCTCCTCCATCCTCCCATCTCCTTACTATCCCCCTTTTTAAAGGAAATATTCTTTTTTAAATCATTCTATCTGAGTCACAGAAAAGTCATGAATGTTCATTATTTCAGGCTAAGTATATTCTCTCTAATAGAGTTCTAATTCTCAAGAGTTATGAGAATCTTTCTCCCAGGTGAGGATATAGCCAGTTTTATCTTATTGGTTATCAGTTTTTTTTTCTTTACCCTTTGTTTTAACCTTTTCATGTGTCTCTTGAGCCTCCTGTTTGATGTCCAGATTTTCTATTTAGCACTAGCCTTTTCATCAGGAAATGTTGGGAGTCTCCCAGTTCATTAAATATCCATCTTTTCCCCTGAAAGAGAAGGCTCAGTTTTGCTGGGTAGCATATTCTTGGCTGTATTCCAAGCTCCCCTGCTCTTCAGAATATCTCATTCCTAGTCCTTTGATCTTTTAATGTTGCTGCAGCCAAATCCTGTGTAATCCTTACTGTGGCTCCTTGGTATCTAACTTATTTATTTCTGGCTGCTTATAGGATTTTCTCTTTTATCTGACAGTTCTGGAATTTGACTACAACATTCCTTGGTGTTTTCATTTTAGAATCTTTCTGGAGGGGAATCAATATATTCTTTCAATAACAATTTTGCCCTCTGGTTCCATGATATCAGGGCAGTAATATTAAGTCCAGGCTTTTTTTTCTTCAATGTTGTCCCTTCTCATTCTATCCTTGAGGTCAGTGGTTTTGCTGATGAGGTATTTTACATTTTCTTCTATCTTTTTCAATTGTTTGTTTTGTTTAACAGACTCTCGCTGTCTCATGAAGTCATTAGTTTCCACAGACTCCATTCTTTTATTTTAGAGAAGAATTTTCTTAATTTACCTTTTGCAACTCCTTTTCCAATTGGTCAATTCCATTTTTGAAAGTTTTCCATTTGATCAATTGAGATTTTGAGAGAATTATTTTCTTTATGCATTTGTCCATTTGTATTTTCCAAGGATTTGTTTTCTTGTTCCAAGGTGTTAATTGTCTCTTCCAAATTTTCCAATTGATTTTTAAACTCCTTCCTGATTTCTTCAAGGAAGTATTTTTGTGCTGGAGACCAAATGATATTCTCCTCAGATGTTCTGGTCTCTCTGAGTTAGGGTATTTTTCTTCTCGGAATTTTTCTATGGACCCTCCTTTCTTCTGGCCTTTCTTCATTTTCTTAAGACCTTGTGTTTGGGAAGGGCTAGTTCACAGAGGTTTGGTGTTGAGATCCCTAGAGGCTTTACTCATTTCATTTAGTAACATCAAGTGGGTCAGCCAAGTAGGCTGTATTGGTTGTTTTCTCTGAAGTGTCTGTGACCTTGATCTGAGACCCTCTCCCTTGGCCTCAAGGAGGTGCCTGAAGTGCTGAATACTTTTATCTTTGAACAGTGGTGGTCTTTGCCCTAGGGCAAGGTAATTTCTTTCCCTATTCACAGTTGAGGGAGCTCTGCTGCTCACACGTGAGCGTGGGGCAGAGGTGGGCTGTAATTGTGTTTGTTCTGGGAAAAGACTTCAGCTGAAATGAGTTCCTGAGATCCTCCAGACCAGGGGAGCCCAGGAATCAATGTCTGCCATTCTCCCACATTAGAAGGAGACTTTAGCACTGTGCCTGTCTATCTTGCTGGAAATTGATCAGGGATCTCTTAACAAGAACTACCTGTGCCACTCTGTGGTCTAGTGGATATAAGATTGGCCTCAGAGTACCTTAGACCTCAGTTCAAGACACTGGATATAAGACACTGAGCAAGTCCATTAATTTGTCTAGGCAAGTCTGAAAGAATAGAAGTTGAAAAGAAGGTGCTTACCTGTAAAACACACACACACATGCACATTTGACTGAATGTATTTAAATCTGCATCAATACCTTACTTCCTGTTTTTGATGATAAAACTGACTAACCTTTTTAAAGAATTCAGATTCACCGAAAATTCTTACAGCTCTAAGATATTCAGAATTGAGACTAAATACCTGCTTCCTTAGTTGGTTTTATTATATGTCATTTGTCCTGGCTATTTATGAAATTCATTATCCTATTAGGTGAAATAAGTTAAAAATGGAAATAGACTCATACGAGCAACTGGGTGGCAAAATGAATGGAGCACTGGGCCTAGAGTCAGGAAGATATGTGTTCAAATCCAGTCTTAGAATCCTGGAAAGTTACTTAACTCTTTCTGCCTCAGTTTTCTCATCTGTACAATGAGCTGGAGAAGGAAATGGCAAACTATTTCAATATCTTTGCCAAGAAAATCTCAAATTGGGGTGCAAAGGATCGGTTATGTCTGAAGTGAACAATAATAACGAAGGTTTTATGAATATCCCAGTATATGATTTCATGCTGTCTTATTAAAGATGGGGGTGGAGAATGTTTGGAGTTCAATCCTAGACTTTTTGGTGTCATCTTAAGAGGAATAAATCAAGATGGAATTCAAACATGTCTCAGAATTGAAATACTCAATTCATAATTCCTTAATAACTTCTGGGTATATAAAAAAGGAAATATAAACTAAAAGCTAAATTATAATATGTGTTATCTATTAATCAGAAGCTTATAATTTAAAACTCATCAATCTGGAGTTGGAAAGAATCACTAAGCACTTTTGTACAGTAGAAAGAGCAAATACTCTTGAGTCACAAATCCTGAGTTCAAATTCTGCCTCTCACCTTCTATCTGTGTAAACTTGGAAGTTGTTTAGCCCTTATAAACCTCAGTTTACTCATCTGTAAGATGAGAAGGATTAAACTAGATGCCTCTGAAATCTCATCTTGTTTTAAGCCTATGATCCTGAATAGATCTAATGCTTCAGGACAAACTCAATCCAACTTCTTTCCATTGGGTTTCATAGTTAAAGGCTTAGAAGATGATTTCTTCTTTGTTCCTGTGAAGAACATGTTTGTGAGCAGGCAATGGAATGTATAAAGCAGGGAAATTCTGGAAAGACTTGAGTCTCAGAATGCTAAATTAGTGATTACTTTTGAACCTTCAAGTGATAGTTTAGAAGAGAGAAATGGAGCAAACTATAGAAATCATTATTACTCCATGAGGTAGTATGGGTTGAAAATAGAAAGTGGTTCAAAAAGAGTTTATTTATGGAAAATAGATTCACTCTTTGAGTCAAGGTAGGTTTGGAGACCTTTCCTACTAATAAAGGCAGTGTGGTATCGTGAAAATCCTATCATCCTTAGAATCTCAAGCAGCTGGGTTTGATTTCAGCCTTAGCATTTTCTAGTTGAGATACTTTGTATGAATCACTTATCCTCTTGGAGTTTGAGTGTCCTCATCTGTAAAAGAGGAATGATAATTATAGCACTGTACTGGTGGGAAAGTCAAAAGTAAATATTTATTATAGAGTTCTTTGTGAAACTTAAAATTCTATACTAATATGAGTTAGCATTCCTTACTTTTTTACTATTCTATAGAGCATTAGAGAATTATAAATCATTTTGTCTAAACTTTTATTTTATAGATGAGGAAATTGCGAAGTGGCATTCTCATAGTTAGATGGGAAGTGAGCTTCAGAATGAGGCCCTGAAACCAAATCTTTTTAACTGAAAATTTTCTTTTTCAATGAATAAAAATCAATTTTTTTCCTCCCACCTGCCCCTTATTGGAAAAAAAGACTGAAAAACAAAAGCCTTTGTAATAAATATAAATGGTTAAAAAAATAAAATTATGCACTGGCCATGACCAGAAAATTGATCTCATTTGGCACATTGAGTTCATCCTCCTTCAGTCAGGAGGTTAGTAGCATTCTTCATCCTGAAATTATGGATAATTATTATATTGATCAGTTTTTGACCTTTCAAAGTTATCCATCTCTACAGTGTTCGTGTTGTCCAAGTTGTTCTCCCGACTCTGTTCCCTTCACTCTGCATTGGTTCTTATGTCTTCCAAAGTTTCCCTGAAACTGTCCCCTTCATTTCTAACAGCAAGGTAATTCCATTACCTTCATAGCCATCCCCCAATTTATGGACACTTCATTAATTGCATTAATTATCAGATACCACAAAAAGTTGCATTGAATATTTTTGTGTACATAGGTCTTTTTTCCTCTTTAGGAAGACTTAGTAGCATGCTGTTGGGTCAAAGAGTGTACATGTTTAGTGATTTTTAATGCATAGTTCCAAATTACTTTCCAAAATGAATCCAAATCCTCTTGACTCTAGGGAACCTGATTCCTTGGGTGTCCTATGTCATTTGTCCTGAGGTGTTGTAGAGGAGATGAGGTGATCTGAGCTAAAGGTAATAGTAGGAGGTGGTATAAGCTACTAAGGTTAAAAAACTACCTGAAGCTTATATACACATAATAGCAGTATATAATATGAACTAAACAAATGCTTATTGATTGATTGATGCTTACTTGATTACAACAGTGATACCTCATCCAAACCTTTCACATTCTCAGGAGGTAAGTCACTCATTTACAACAACAACCAGATGAAGTACTGTCTAGAGTGCTGGACCTGGAGTCAGAAGATAGGGGTTTTAGTCTTGACCTTATACACAGTAGCTGTGTGCATTAGGCAAATCACCTAACCTCTCTGAATATCAGTTTCCTCATGCATAAAATGAGGTTAATAAGATCTGCTTTCCCTAGGATTGCAGCAAGAAAACACTTTTATAACTATAATATAGTACATTTGTATGATATGCTATTACTATGTCAGTGAGAAAAAGACAAATGGAACTAAATGCAGTTTCTTCTCCAGGGAACTCAGAATAATCCCTGTTCTCTAACTCTAGGTCACCCTAGCTGGTTCCTAACCACAGTCCTCTAAACTACGGCACAGTGAATGGACTTTCTGTAGACAACCAATAAACACTTAAGTACCTATTGTATACCAGACATAGTATAGGCAGCTAATATTTTTGTATTCATTGCATTAAATGCTGGGAGGTGGTATCTGCCCTTTTGCTATATATGAGAGGCACCACCTTCTTTGCAAAAAGAAACAGAAGATTCAATTCGAGTCAACAAGTTTTTGTTAAATTCCAATGTATGCCAGGTACCATATGAAGCATGGGAGATACAAAGACCAAAATTTTCCTGTCCTCTAAGAGTTAATAATCTCTTGGGGGGAGGGGATGTAGGCAAATTAATCAACACAAAACATAAACAAAATAATGGGGAGCAGAGGTTGGGAGAGGGACTGAGAAAGTACTAATGCATAAGATGGAGATGAACAGCAGTAACAGAGCCTGACCCTACCTCACTGGGGAAACCCAACCCTGTCTACAGTCTCTATTGACTGCTGATACCCAAGGGTAAAATTTCTGCTTCTGTCTCCCTTTGCCAAGCAGCATTGCACTTCAGTGTCATTTGCATTTGGGCACAGATCAGGGAAAGGTTTCCAAGATCTCAGCATCATCCTCTGGAACTATGGGGGACCTAGAAGAGAGGAAGGAAAATCAGACCCATTTCTGATGCAGGGAAATATAGAGAATTATGAATGTAGATTTAATGCTGTTACAGTCTTGTTAATTGTGGAGGGCTATTTGCTCCTAAGATGTAAATTGACCCCCTATCGATTGTATCCTGCCTCCCCTTGACACTGTTGTTTATATTTTGTCCCCCATTTTCCCCTTCACTTAATCTTGGCCATAGACACTAGAGTGACAGGCAATGACATGTTGAACTTGGTGGTCAAGCACCTTGGGACAGAAAGGACTAGTATGTAGCCTGCCATTGGAAGACACCTGGACCAAGTTGTAAGACCACTCCCCAAGTGCCACCCTCTGTCCAACCTGCCTTAGAAGGGTATTTAACAGGAAGCTCAGCCCCTTCAAAATTTCTTGCCTCTTCCCATCTCCCATCCAGAAGGATGGGGCTTTCTCTGGCTCTTCCTTAATCCACGTGGAGCACCTTGGGCCACACCATGTGGCCTAGTTAAGCCAAGCCTCACGGCTTTCTGTTCTCTCTCTCTCTCTCTCTCTCTCTCTCTCTCCCTCTCCTCCTCCTCCTCCTCCTCCTCTTCTTCTTCTTCTTCTTCTTCTTCTTCTTCTTCTTCTTCTTCTTCTTCTTCTTCTTCTTCTTCTTCTTCTTCTTCTTCTCCTCTCTCTCTCTCTCAGTCTTTCTCTGTCTGTCTCTCTTATTCATTTTCACCTGGCCTTTCCTCAGGGTGCTTACTGCTTTCCTTACCAATTTTGGCCTATGTACCTTGTAACAATATTTTACCATATGAAGTGCCCTCTATCTTATGGTATGAGGAGAGCTGGTCTGTCTCTACATCTTCTTCTCACCTTCCTCTCTGGATAGGACCCACCCCTGACTCAGGAGTTTCTACCCTCTCCCCAGAAGTGCCTGGACTCTGACAACCCTGGGACCAGGCAGAGAGAGTACCAGCCTGAAGCTGCAGACACTACTGCTATTTGTTGTAGTATTTATGTATTTTTTTTAGGTTTTTGCAAGGCAAACGGGGTTAAGTGGCTTGCCCAAGGCCACACAGCTAACTAATTATTAAGTGTCTGAAACTGGATTTGAACCCACGTACTCCTGACTCCAGCGCCAGTGCTTTATCCACTACACCACCTAGCCGCCCCTATATTTATGTATTTCTTAACCATTTAATATGTATAAAACTGCTACCATTTCTATTGTTTCTTATTTTAATATGTCACTGATGAAAGTTTTTGAATGATCTTTTCCTAACCCCTTTTTTCCATAAACTCTGGGTTTTGTTACCAGAAAAAAACCCCCAGTATTTTACCATAATAAATTTTTGAGCAGTTTTAACATCTCAGAGACCTGTGAATTCCTTTGCCTTTTCAGTGGCCTTAAATCTTCTGTCTTCAATCTCTAAATCTTTAATAATCAGCAACATTTCAATTCTTCTAGAAGTCCCTAGGGTCTTCATTGGCCCCAGCATTCCTGGGCCAGCTGGTGCCTGGGTGCTATGCTCTTGATTTGAATTGAGTGAAGCATTAAAACATGTTGGGGCTTCTGAGATAGTTTGGGTTCCAGGGCAAAGTTTGCTGCTCCCTGACTTCTCAGGAAGTGGTATAAGGCAAAATAATAGCCCGAGAATTCTGGGATCTCCAGGCTTTCGACTATTCAGTTATCGAAACATATGTAAAATCCAGAGAGGCCAAAAAAAAATAGGAAGACCCATTTAGTAGTCTTTAGTTTTCCTGATTCCTCTTCTTACAGGTTGGCTGAGGTCAGGAATAACCAATTAAAATTCTCTCTGTTTAACCTGACATTGATCTACATCTTAGCCGACCAATGAGGAGATGAGAAGTGAAGGACTAAAAAATGGGAGATGGGGGGGGGGGAGAGAGAGAGAGAGAGAGAGAGAGAGAGAGAGAGAGAGAGAGAGAGAGAGAGAGAGAACTTCCATTTTTATGTGCCAAATAATTATTTTGCATATGGCCCTAACTAAAGAGTATAAGAAAAAATCTCGTATCCTACTCAGGGCCATAGGCAATATGGTCAGATTGGCAAAAATTCTTTGGCTGAATTCCATCACACCCTCTTGGCATTTTTTTTGTTCCTTTTCATCCTTTTTTAAAAAACAAATTTCCTCTTTCACATTGAATAGAGGCTCCCGTTACCAAAGTAGAACCAATCTAATATGGCTACATACCCATTCTTTTTTTTTCCCTTTAGGTTTTTTGCAAGGCAATGGGGTTAAGTGACTTGCCCAAGGCCACACAGCTAGGTAATTATTAAGTGTTTGAGGTCAGATTTGGACTCAGGTACACCTGACTCCAGGGCCAGCGCTCTATCCACTGTACCACCTAGCCACCCCCACACCCATTCTTAATGTATTAAGGACCTCTATTATATGTTCTAGGAGAACATGAATTTTAAAAGGGGAATAAAGGAAGATGGTAATACCTAATCCTATGAAATAGATAATACTATTTAAATTTCAGGCACCAATATGATGCCAGCAAAGGGGAGATTTTTTCAGCTAGAAAATCTTTTTGTTATCTTTCCAACATACCAACAATAATCCACTTTGCTTATGTATAATACCATTTTCAAATATGTCCCTCATTGGCCTGGTTCTAGTGCCTAAAATTTCCACCATTAGAGTAATGCTGTTGAGTTTTAGGTATTATGTATCTGAATTAATCTGCTAAAATGCAAACTATGTGAAGAGGGTTACACATAGAATCATTAGGAGGCAAGAGCAACATGCTAGCTCATCAGAAATCATGCCCTGTAGAAATGGAACAAAGGCTCCATTTGAAAGAGGAAAGGGGGATCAGAAAAGGTCGGAGCATCGGACATTCTAAGGAGGGGGAACCCAAGTAGGTGATGGATGAATGACCCAAAGAATTATTGAGAAAAGGGATGCCTGGGGAACATGGTTTGCTGGAGGTCTCAGTTGGAAAGTTGATAAGGACTTGTTTAGTTAGCCTCCTTTCAAATGTTGCTTTGAGTAATCCTGACTCATCCCTATAAAAGAGAGTTGGGTTTCTGGAGCTGTATAATGGAACAAGTTGCAGGAAGAAACAAAGGCGAATTTTGCTTCAGATTCTTCAGAGATAGCAATATGTCAGCAACCCCCAGAGAGACTGAAAGTAAATGAATCAGTGCTAGAATGTGAAGGATATCATCTACACTGAATGGTGAAATGGACTCCTGAACAGTGTCTTCATTGATTTCCCATAATTGACATAGAATCTTAGTTTGCTTTTAGGTTTCAGAAAGAGAAATTGGGAAGTCCATGTGCACAGAACTTCCTGGTGTTGTGATTTACAAAATCAAAATTGATTCTCTGAATAAGCCATCTATCCCCTTCCTTTTCCTCCTTTTCCTTCCTTCCTTTTTCCATACTTCCTTTTCCTTTTTTCTTCCTTTCTTTTTCATTTTTTCCTCCCTTTCTCCCTCCTTTCCCCTCCCTCTCTTCCTTCCTTCTTTCCTTCCTTCCTTCTTTCTTTCTTTTCATCCTCTCCTTCCCTTTCTTTTTCCCCTTTCTTTCCTCCTTTTACTAAGGAAGGACAATTCCTCCCTCCATGCCTTTCATGTTTTATTCCATTCCTTTCTCCTCCTAGGAATCCTGTTCCTAAGAAGAGAAAGATAATTCAAAGACAAAAGTCTCAGAGATAAATAATTTTCCTTTCATCACAATCTCTCCCCCTAGGTGCTTTTCTGCTGGCTTTCAGGCACTGGACAACATGGGCAAAGAAGCATGAACATGGTACCTTAGGGACACCTATCACATCCACTGATCCTATTCTCAAAAAGAAGAACAATCTAGAGAACACACAAACAGCACTCCCCGGTCCCCTCCCATTCACACACACATGGAGGACTCCCAAGGACCCCAGCTATTACATCTAAGCTGCCCAGTCAGGGCTGCTAGACCTCACTGGGCTCCTCTTCTCTATTTGCATGCGCAAATCTCTGCAACTAGCAAAATATCATGCTTATCCTCCAGAGAATATGCCACCAGCTTTCATGCTCCCTGCTTCCCCTAAATACTTTGGCTATAAGAATCCCTGTCAGAATTGCAGATGTAATCAGCAGTCCCCTTGGCAGCAGCTTTCAGTTACAGTAAGGCAATGGAAGTCTTAATGGGAAGTTTCTTGCACAGTGTGTACCCCTCTTGTATTCCCTTTTGTCTCCATGCCTCACATCATCACTCTTTTCTCTGTCTATTAAATTGACATGTTCTGTCTTCTGCTTTTTTTATCCTTTCTTACTTTATTCATTTGCTTATTCGTTTGTTCTCCTCTCTCTCTCTCTCTCTCTCTCTCTCTCTCTCTCTCTCTCCTTCCTTCCCTCCCTCTGTCTCTGTCTCTGTCTCTGTCTCTCTGTCTCTCTTTCTCTGTCTCTGTCTCTCTCTCTTTCTCCCTCCCTTCTTCTCTTCTCTTCTCTTCTCTTCTCTTCTCTTCTCTTCTCTTCTCTTCTCTTCTCTCTCTCTCTCTCTCTCTCTCTCTCTCTCTCTCTCTGTCTCTTTCTGTCTCTCTCTCCTTCTCTGTCTCTCTCTGTCTCTCTCTTTCTCTCTCTTGCTGTCTCTCCTAGAAAAGATATGGAAAGATTTGACTCATTCTTGTATTCTTAGATGGGGGTATCTCCTTTAAGAAAGTAAATTGTATATCAAAATTCCCAGCTCTGCAGGTAAAAAAAATCTCTTTGTCCAAAATCTTATCATTTGCCATAGTGAAGGTAAGAATGAACATCTAACATATCTAAGAAGACCTGCAGAAGCTAAGGAATTATATGTGCAAACATATTTATAACAGATATTTTTTGTTGTTATAGAAACATCAAGAAATAAAGGAGGTGCCAATAAATTGGAGAATAGGTAAACAAATTATAAATGTAATGGGTTATTATTGGATTGTAAGAAATGATGAACAAGGGGAGATTAGGTGGCACAGTGGATAGAGCACCAGTCCTGGAGTCAGGAGGACCTAAAATTCAAATCTGACCTCAGATACTTAATAATTACCTAGTTGTGTGACTTTGGGCAAGTCACTTAAACCCATTGCCTTGCAAAAACCAAAAGAAAAAAAAAGAAATTATGAGCAAAATAGTTTTAGAAAAATGTGGGAAGGATTTATAAAGTAAGGTAGAATGAAAAGAGCAGAACCAAGAGAATAATTTTTTATGGCATTTAGACATGTGATCTTAATCAAAAGGCCAAGAAGCAACATATAATAACATTAGAAAGGAAAATAACATTGAAAGACATACTCTGATAAATTCAAAGATTACTAAGGGAACACTCTAATTACCTTTCTTTTTTAAAAAAAAATATTTTACGGGGCAGCTAGGTGGCGCAGTGGATAAAGCACTGGTCTTGGAGTCAGTAGTACCTGGGTTCAAATCCGGTCTCAGACACTTAATGGTTACCTAGCTGTGTGGCCTTGGGCAAGCCACTTAACCCCATTTGCCTTGCAAAAAAACCTAAAAAAAATTATTTTACTTTTAATATGATATTAATTAAATAAAACAAGCATTTCCATAACAATAAAAAAGATGACTGCACAAGAATTGCAAATCTACTATGCACAATTTGCTATTCCTTTAAAATATACAATTTCTTTTTTCTTTTTTTTTAATCTTCCTTCCTTCCCTCCTCTACTCTAGAGATGCTACTATTTGACACAAATTGGTATATATGTGTGTAGATATTTATGTGTATATTTTTATGTATAGATATATGTATTTATAAACATGTAAAAGTATTCCACATATATACTTCTATTTATCAGTTCTTTCTCTGGATGCATATGACATCTTTCTTCATATGTACTTTATAATTAATTTTGGTATTTATGATAATCAAAATAACTTATTCATACAAATCACCCTTAAAACAATTTTGCTGTTACTATATACAATGTCCTTTTAATTTTGCTCATTTCACTATTTGTTATTTTGTACATCTTTCCATGTTTTTCTATAATCATTGATTTCATTATTTCTTATAATACAGTGGTATTCCATCACTCATATACTACAACTTGCTTAACCATTACTCAGTTGATGGACATCCATTCAATTTCCAATTCTTTACCACCAGAAAGAGCCGTCATAAACATTTTTAGAATGTATAGGTTCTTTTCCTTTTCCCCTAATCATCCTTGGAAATAGACCAATACGTGATATTGCTGTATTAAAGAATATAAGTAGTTTAATAATTCATTTCAAGGAAGAGATGGACTCAGTATGCAAAGAAAGATATAAAATTTTGGATATGAGCAATATAAGAATTTTTTCTGCTTGACACTGCATTTTTGTTACCAGAATTTTGTTTTTCCTTTCTTTTTTTTAAATTTGGGAAAGGGGACATGAGAAGAAGAGCGAGGTTGGAATAGGGTAGCCAATCAAATAAAAAAATAGAAGATGAATTTTTTAAAAGCAAAAAGGAGAGCAGAAGGAAGTCCAGAAAGAAAAACAGACAAGCAGGATAGCTTTGAAAGTTATATGTTGAATTTCTTATTTTTTTAAAGTAAGCAGTGACATAATAGAGATCCATAATTTCCTAAACAATTTTTCCTATTCTTCTCTATATATGGAAATACCCATTTAATCTGGTGCTTTATACTTGGTAAATTCAGAATAAATTGTTTTAAAAAGTTATGAAGGCAAATGACTCAACAGAATACATTGCTTTCCCTTGGAGATTTTTAAGTCACTCACCCCACCCCATTCTATTCAATTCATTTCATCCCCCTAGAGATAAATAGGGAATCAATCAGCAACTGGAGCATACCAGCCTCTGAGGTGAAAGCCTTGTTTTTCCCATGATCCCCAGCCCTGTGACATTTCAGTATTAATCTACTGGAATATCATTGTATAGGTGTTTGGAAAAGAGATTAGACAACAATTCCAAGTGAGTCTCCCCCAAATAAGTTCCCTGTCAGGGCAGCACTATGGTACCCTCCTGAATGTTTGAAGCTGACCCGGTAAGGATGACTGGGAAAATAAGGGTGGTTTATAAGTCATGGAGGGAGGATATCAGCAGATTTATCAGCACTGGGACATGCAGAGATTCACAGGCTTTGTTATTGTGGAGGGGGCCATATAATAAGCTTCTCTCTTATAAGGTATGACTTTTCAGGTGAAATCAGAGCATATAAAAATACTCAAAAGCAAAAGTCATAAGAAGTTGAAGTTGAAGGATGACCTTGGGAAAACCTCCGAGGGATTGACAGATTGATGCCTTTGAGCTGCCACCTCCATCTCTGCTTTCAGCAAATTGCTACCTCCTTGCAAACCTGTCTTCCTACCTTCCTCTGCATCCCAGAGTTCAGTTTCCTCATGACTTCAGTGAAACACCCCTTCCCCTCAAATCATCCTCACTCAAGCCTACCTTTGCACCCTTCCCCCAATCCAAACTGCATTCTATTCCCACAGAGACCTGCTCTCTGCTAACTATTATAGGAGAAAGGATCTGATAAATTAATTCCCATTAAGGCCCCGATAAGAGATATAAGAATAAGGTATTACTCTTCTGTGGAAGTCCTAATAGTGGGAATGTTAGTGACTCTGGCAAACTGCTTGGGATTCAGGGTGTGTGTGTGTGTGTGTGTGTGTGTGTGTGTGTGTGTGTGTGGTGGGGGAGGGGGGGTAGGAGGAGAGCAGAGCCAGAACAGTAGATGTGGAAAAGAAAGAAAAAGTGTGAATTTGAGAGCCATTCTAAAGAAAGAAATGATAGTTGTGCTGTTTTTTGTAAAATTAAAAATGTTTTTCTATTTTCAAAGAAAAAAACAATAAAAATGGACCAGATGATTTTTTATGTCAATATAGCTTTAAGATCTATGATATTAGAAGCATTTATCTTGTCTGCCTATACATAGTAGGTCCAGTGACTATCCTAATTGATTATGATGGAATGTGACATTCTTAAAGTACAATTTAAAATGTGACAAGCAAAAATCTAAATTAGTGATATGTCTGAAGACAAAAGAAAGCATTCTTTTGCCTATAAAAACGAGACCATTGGTTTAAATTATCCTTATTGTCACTTCCCAGTTCATTTAACCTGCTAGGACTTAATTTTTTATGTATCCAGTGAGAATTTCTTCATCTTCCTATTTACTGAGCAGCTAGATGGCACAGTGGATAGAGCACTGGCCTTGGGAGTCAGGAGGACAGGAGTTTGAATCCAGGCTCAGACACTGGACACCAATTAGCTGTGTAACTCTGGACAAGTCTTAACTTAACCCTGATTACCTTACATCCAGGGTCATCTCCAGTCATCCTGATTCATATCTGGCCACTGGATCCAGATGACTTTGGAGGAAAAAGTGAGGCTGGTAACTTAGCATAGCCCCCTCCCTACAATTCATATTCTTGTCATAGCATCACCTATGGTCTTATCATGTGGTAATGTGTAAATGTGGAAAATGCAATGGTTTCAGGGCAGAAGATATTGGGGGGGAGGGTGGCATAGTTCTAGATTTCTAGTAAGTTGTATGACCTTGGGCAAATATCTCAGTTTTCTTATTTAAAAAATAAAGGATATTGGACTGGGTTAGACCAGATCAAGATTGCAGCAAACTCCAACATTCAATGTATCAACTGGAAAGAAATATTGTGAGAAAGAAAAAAATCATTCTAGTCCCTTTCTATAAATGGACTGATATATTTCTTTATTATTTACTTATTGTCATGGTCTGCTTTAATAAAATATTGCATTTTAATGCCCAGTTCTTGTTTAATGCTATTAAAATACAAGTCATAATAAACAATACTGAGATAGAAAACACTTAGCAGGAAGAAACTGTTCTCTTGATGTATCTTTTTTCATTCCTTATATGATAGGAGTAACATCTACTAAGGTTCCTGGCACATCAGTTCAATGAGTTTTTTTTCTAAAAGGTAATTAAATTATCTTTGAGACACAATGAACAAGGAGACTAGTTTCAAATCCTTGTCATAACTTCCTGGTTACCTAAGCACAACAGATGAGCAAATGAGGAATTTGCTATATAATTCTAACAAGCTGAGCCAATGTGCTGTCCTTGTTGCATATCCTTTCCATGGTATTGGTTCAATTCTGACCTACCAGATGGGCCTGAGTCAGGCCTGGGCCATTACTCAGCAGGACAAGATCAGAATGACCTCATAGCTAACCTCATGATTGCAATGAGATAAACACAATTTAAAGGAAGCTCAGAGTGACCAGATGCTCAGATATGCAAGAAACTTCTTCCCTGTGACCACTGTGCTTCTGGTTGCAATCCTACCTCAAGTCCTCTCAACTAAATAGACCTTCCCTGCCTGCACAGGATTAGAAGTGAACTATAAGAAAAACATCATTGCGCATTCAGCAACTTGAAACAGATGTGAATATGCTGAGTCTTTAAGAACCCTGCCATGGAGATGATAAATACTATAGAATATAATTGTTAAATCTGCATAATTTTATATTAAAAGATGATTGTGATCTCTAACTCATTATCTATGGAGACTTTTAATTTGAGGATTATGTAATAACTATGCTAAATAGAATGCTTAGTTTTATACCTTCCCAAGGTCCTAGAGACTTTTTCAGAATTGGGAATATGGACAAATGTGCCATGTGAACCCAAATTGATTTGGCATTGACAGGGGTCTCCATTATTTTAAAAGGAAGGACAGTTTCTTCTCTCCTTCTCAAATGGTGATATGTAAGTAAACAGGGATCACAAGATATATGTACTCTTAACTTTGATAATAATTGAATTTAAGAGATTGAAAGTTCCTGGATTCTTTACTAGGATTGGAAGTAAAAGAAGATTCTTCTTTGAAGAATATTATCACTAACATGAAGAGGGAAATCAAGCTCTGGTCTGAAAGTCCAGGAACCTTTGAAATTGTCTGAGCCATCTCTGGTGGTTGTTCATGGTCTCATCAATGTGGAAGATAAACCAAGGGCTATGATGGCCCTGATTTGTATATGCAAGAAGCAGATGGTTCAGTAGAAGTCTCAGTCCTGGAAAAGTGTCTTAAAGGCAAAATCTTAGCAGTATTTGACCTAGCAGATAGGTCAGTGTCAGCATATGAGAGTGCTCTTGGGTCCCCTCAAACTGGGAAGTGTTGTAGTCCCAGTGATAGAAAACTGATCATTATAGATGACCCTTGCACAATGAGAAATATCATTGATCCTATGAGCAGTGGAATGGGCATCATCAGAGACTGCAGAAGCATTGGAATAGGCCAAAACATGGACTAGGACTCAGTCAAGTTCATTGTAGCTTAATGGAACCTTGTAATAAGGCCATTTCACAATGTTGCTAGTATAATATTCACTGGTTAACTCCATAATTGACTACAACTCAAGGATCAATTTTTTGGGAGGACCCAGGATTATTATTCTGAAAGGTTCCTTGCTTCCCAATGACAAGGTGAAACTATCATTTCATAATGTCTCTAAAAGAACAAAGATACAGGCAGTTTTCAGATGAAGAAATTAAAGCTATCCAAGGTCATGTGAAAAATGCTCTAAGTGACTATTAATTAGAGAAATACAAATTAAAATAGCTTTGAGGTTCTACTTCATATCTATAAGACCGGCTAATATGATGAAAAGAAAAATGATAAATACTGAAGGGGAAGTAATGTTTGTCCTTCATTTGTGAAGAAGACCATGACATCAGGGAGGTTATACTATGAGAAGTACATGAACTGGATTTGAGTGAGGGTGTGCTATACTAGGTCACCAGCTTCACTTTCTCCTCTAGAGTCACCTGGGTCCAGTGACCAGATATGAATTAGGATGACTGGAGATGGCCCTGGATGTGAGGCAATCAGGGTTAGTTATTTGTCCAAGGTCACACAGCTAGTAAGTGGTAAGTGTTTGAGGTCAGATTCAAACTCCTATTCTCATGACTCCAAGGCCAGTGCTCTATCTGTTGCACCAACCAGCTGTCTTTGAAGGGGTTGTGGGAAAGCTGTGGCACCCTAATGCATTGTTGATGTTGTGAACTGAACCAAATGTTCTGGAGAGCAATTTGGAACTGTGCATAATCTTGAATAAAGCAATACAAGTCTATATCCCAAAGAGATAACAAAAAAGGGAAAAAGATCCACATGCACAAGAATATTCATAGCAGCTTTTTTGGTGACAAAGAATTGGAAATTGAGGGAATGCCCATTAATTGGGGAATGACTGATAAATTGTAGCATATGAATAAAATGAAATAATTTTACTGTATAAGAAACAATAAGCAGGCAGATTTCAGAAAAATGTGAACTAATGCTGAGTTAAGTAAGTAGAATCAGGAGAGCATTGTATACCATAACAGCAATACTGTGTGATGATCAATTTTGATAGAATTGGTTCTTCTCAGCAATACAGCAAAGATAATTCTAAAAGACCTGTGATGGAAAATACCATCTATATCCAGAGAAAGAAGTATGGAATCTGAAAGCAAATCAAAGCATACATTTTCACTTTTTAAAATTTGTTTTTTTGCTTTTATTCCTTCTCATTGTTTTCCCTTTTTGCTCTGATTCTTCTTTCACTGTGGCTAATATGGAAACATGTGTAACACAATTGTACATGTATAAACTATCTCAGATTACTTGAGATCCTAGTGTGGGCAGAGGGAAAGGTGGGAGGGAGAAAACATTGCAAAAATGAAGATTGAGGGGCAACTAGGTAGCATAGTGGATAGAGTACCAGCCCTGGAGTCAGGAGGACCTGAGTTCAAATCCGGCCTCAGACACTTAATGATAACCTAGCTGTGTGACCTTGGGCAAGTCACTTAACTCCATTGCCTTAAATAAAATTTAAAAAAAGAAAAAAGAAAAAGGAAGGTTGAAAATTATCTTTACATAAAAATGGAAAAATTAATAATAAAAAATAAAAGAACAAATATTTAGTTTTTGTGTTTCCTTTCCCAGTTACTTAATTTTAATTCTAGATGAGTTGTTTTCTTTTTCCAGTTGGTTATGTTTACTTTTAGTAAATATTTGGTATGTCTCTCACCAGTAAACTCTCAGGAAGGGAGAAATACTAGCTGATGGTCAGGGATCACTGAGTGTATTGCTCTTATTGACTCTGGCACTGAAGAAAGCTACATGCAAGAGAGGAATGTCTTCTTAGCTATATTAAGAGATAATTTTGGGGAGACTTCATGGGTAGAGCCAAGATGATGGCATGAAGTTAGGAAATTCACAGAGATTTTCTCAAAGCAACTTTAAATGAAGCATCTAAACAGACCCTAAAGTGATAGAACCCATAAAAAAGCAAAGTGAGGTAACTTTTCAACTCAAGATACCTTAGAGAAACTTCAGAAAAAGTCTATCTCAATGGGTAAAAGGAAAGTGTAGCCCAGCATAGGTGGGAAAGCTGGGAAGCCAGAGGAGATTCAGTCACAGAGAAGGTAGTCCTGGTTCAGCAGACAAGAGGTACTGGAGGCAAAGCTTTGAGGGTCCCAACCCTAGCTGAGAAGTCAAAGTTTGAGCATGGGAATGCTGATGCAGTAGGTAGGACTGGGTTGGGCCTGCTCTAATTAAGAGAACAAATCGCAAGCATCTGAGACCCCAGGGTAGTAAGCCAGGGACTAGACCCTTCCCCTCCAATGCACCATCACAAAAAACCTTGGGACTATACCCCCTATGCCCCAGGAGCAGAGTTCAACTATCAAAGTGAACAAAAACAAAACAAAAGAAAAAGAGCACCAACCACAGAAAACTACTGTGTTGATAGGGATGATAAAACACTATCTCAGATGAGGAAACCAGTGACAAAATGCCTACATATGCCTCAGAATTGGTCTTATATCCAAAAAGACCTCTTAGAAGATCTCAGAAAGGATTTTAAAAACCAAAAATGAGAGGAAGAAGAAAAATTGAAAAAAGAAATGAGAATTATGTAGGATAAATATGAAAAATGGATTGCAGAAAGACAGTAAAAAAGTAAAACTGACCTAATGGAAAAAAGAAATAATTCCATTAAGAGAAAAATTGACTAACTGGAAAAGGAAAAAAACTCAACTAAAAATAAGCATAACCAATTGGAAAAAGGAAAATAACTCATGCAGAAGTAAAACTAAGTAATTAGAAAAGGAAACACAAAAACTAACTGAAGAAAATAAAACCCTAAAAATTAGAATTGAACAAATGAAAACTTCTGACTCTCTGAAACACCAAGATTCCATTAATCAAAACCAAAAGGCTGAAAAAATAGAAGAAAATGCAAAGTACCTCTTAGAAAAAAAAATAATTGACCAGAGAAATAGATCCAGAAGAGATAATTATAAATTATTGGTCTACATGAAATTCAGGATCAGAAAAAGAGCCTGGATAATACCTTTCAGGAAATTATCATGGAAAAGTGTTCTAATTTCCTAGAACAAGAAGATGAAATATTTCTTGAAAGAATCCATTGATTGCCTCAGAAAGAGAATCCCAAATAAAAACTCCAAATGCTATTGTAGTCAAACTTCAGAATTCTCGGCTAAAGTAAAAAATACTACAAGCAGTCAAAAAACAATTTAAATAATAGGGAGTCACAGCCATCATTTTGTAGTACTTACATTTCATCATTAAAGTATCAGAGGTCCTGGAATATGATATTCCTGGAATATGATTCCTACCAAGAATCAACCCTGAAAAATTCAACATATTCTTTCAAGGGGAAAAAGATAAATTTCAACAAAATAGAGAACTTTCAAACTTACGTGATAAAAAAGACCAGAACTGAATAGAAAATTTGATCTTCAAATATAAAACTCAAGAGATGTGTAATGAAAAGGGGGGAAATGTTAATCAACAGGACTAAATTATCACATTCCTACAAAGGAAGGCAATATTTATAACTTATAATAGAATTGTATTTCTCTTAGGATGGCTGAAATATAAATAGAGATTATGGGTATAAACTGATTATGATGTGATGGTACTTTGGCTCATGAGGATTATATTTCTTCTATTAGGACAGATGGAGAGAAGGACAGAAGATGAGGGTATGAAGTAATTATAATGAAATGGTGCTTATAAACCTTGAGAATTGTATTTCTATCAGGACAGTTGAAGAGAGTATATTTTGACAGAGGATGTGGGTACAAGACAGGTATAAAACAATTAAGATAAAACAAAAAAGTATAATATTGGAAAAGAAGGCAGAGGCATTATGAGGATGAAGAGGCACAAGGGAGAGTGTGAACACTGAGTAACAGTACTGAGCCAACAGATTTGGTTCAAAATGGGAATAACATACATTCCCAATTGTGTTAAGAAACTTATCCTACTTTTAGAAAAAAAAGTAAAAGTAAAAAGGGAGAAGAAAAGTAAAGGAGACTGACAGAAGGGAGGCAGCAGTCAGAAGCAAAACACTGGTGAGAGAGAAAAGTACAAGCAGGGAGATGATAAAATAGAGGGAAATACAGAGCTAGTAATCCTAACTGTGATTGTGGTTGGGATGAACTCTCCCATAAAACAGAAGTGGATAGCAGAGTTGATTGAAAACCATAACAGTATTTACAAGAACATTTAAAGCAGAGACAAGCAGGGTAAAGGTAAAAAGCTAGAGCAGAATATATTTTGCTTCAGTCAAAGGAAAAGGAAAACACCAGGGGTAGCAATTCTAATCTCAGAAAAAGTAAAAGCAAAAAAAATAGTTTTAATTAAAAGGGATAAGGAAGGAAATTACATTTTCCTATAAAGGGAAGAGACATAGGCAATGAAGTAATATCAATATTAAACATATATGCATCAAGAGGTATAGCATTCAAATTCTTAGAGAAGCTAAATGAGTTAAATGAAGATTTAGACAGCAAAACTTCCTCTCTCAGAATTAGATGAATCTAACCACAAAATAAATGGGACAGAAGTTAAGAAAATGAATGGAATTTTAGAAAATTCAGGTATGATAGACCTCTGGACAAAAATTGAATGGGGATAGAAAAGAATATACTTCTTCTTTTGTAGTACTTGGCACCTAGACAAAAATTGACCTGTGGTATGGCATAAAAATTTCACAATTAAATGCAGAAAAGCAGAAATTTTAAAGGCACCCTTTTCAGATCACGATGCAATAAAAATTACATATAATAAAGGGTCATACATGTAATAAAGGTAATAAAGATAAACTAAAACCAATAAGAAATCAAATAACATAATTTTTAAAAATGAATGGCTCAAACAACAATCATAGAAATAATCAACAATTTCATCCAGGACAATGACAATTTTGATATTTCATATCAAAACTTGTGGGATGCAGTCAAAGCAGTTATTGGGGAAAATTTTATATCTCTAAATGCTTACATGAATAAGATAGAGAAAGAGAAGATCAATGTATGGGCATGCAACTAAAAAGATTAGAAAAAGAATAAATTAAAACTTACTATTTAAATAAGAAATTAGTCTGAAAATCAAAGGAGAGATTAGTAAAATTGAAAGTATGAGAACTGAGGCAGCTAGATGGTACAGTAGATATAGCACTGGCCCTGAAATCAGAAGGACCTAAGTTCAAATCCAGCCTCTGACACTATATTTCTCCATGTATAAGATAAACCTTAATCTGAGGGCCTGAAATTTGAAAAAAATGTATTACATAAAGTTATTGAACTCAAGTTTTATTCATCATAAAATTCATACAACTCCTCATCACTGTTCATTCATTAGCTCATCTTTATCTGACTGCTCTCCTGCCTGTAATCTGGTCTGTGGTTGACCACAAGCTTTCCCTAGGCAAATCTGGTGCATAAATGCAGGCTTAGTCCATTCCATTTCATGAACCTGAAGCACCTATTTTGTCCTTCTTTGAAATCAGTAGCTCCTTTTTCATCAACAATTCTTCTTGCCTCTTGCTGAACCATCTTTGTGGACACAGGAATTCCAATGGCCCTTTGCTCTTCAATCCATTTCTTCAGTTCCCTCTCTAAATTAGGTCATTTGGCTAACTTGCCTCTCATGGCCTTCTGCCCTAATGTTTTCAGTAGGAAACATCTACTGAAAACACCCATAGCCAGTCTCAGATTGTTTTCTCAATTGGAGGAAGACCAAATATACATTCAACAACATGATTTCCATTTTTCTTTTGCAAACTGGATGACTTTGAACTTGAAATTAGCACTGTATAAAATTTTTTCTGAGCCATTTCTGGACAGAATGTGGCAAAACATAAACCTAATATACTGGTAACAAATGTGAAGCAATGAGCACAAAAACAAGTGTGAAAAAGCAGGAAATGAAAGTTAAAAAAATCTACAACCTTTGTATAAGACAGTCACAATTTTTAGACTACAAATTTTCTGGAAAAGGATGTCTTATACATTGGGAAATATAGCAATACTAACTTACTATGTAACCTTAGGCAAGTCACTTAACCCCATTGCCTTGTAAAAATAAATAAATAAATAAGTTGAAAAAGAAAGTAAGAGAACTATTGAACTAATAAATAAAACTAAAAGATGGTTTTATGAAAAAAACACAACAAAATAGATAAATCTTTGCTTAATCTGATTTTCAAAAAAGAAAGAAGGTCAAATTACCAGCATCAAAAATGAAATGGGTAAACACCACCAATGAGGAAGAAATTGAAATAATAATTCAGAGCTATTTTGCCCAACTCTGTATAACAAATCTGACATTATAAGTGAAATGGATGAATATTTACAAAAAATATAAACTTTGCAGATTACCAGAAATGGAATTAAATCCTTAAATAATACCATTTCAGAAAAAGGAATTGAACAAGCAATCAATAAATTCCCCAAGAAAAAATTTCCAGGACCAGATGAACTTACAAGTGAATTCTATGAAACATTTAAAGAACAATTAATTCCAATTCTATATAAACTATTTGAAAAAATGGGTGGAGTTCTGTCAAATTCCTTTTATGCCACCACTAATGTGCTTATACCTAAACCAGTAAGAGTCAAAACAGACAAAGAAAATTATAGACCAATCTCCCTAAAGAATATTGATACAAAAAATTAAATAAAATTTTAGTAAAGAGATTACAGCAATTTATCACTAGGATAACACATTAAGATCAGATAGGATTTATACCATGTATGAGGGGATAGTTCAATAATAGGAAAACAATGAGCATAATTGACCTTATCAATAACAAAATTAACAGAAATAATATGATTATTTCAATAGATACTGAAAAAGTCTTTGACAAAATAGTTTCTATTCCTATTTAAAATATTAGAGAGCATAGGAATAAATGGAATTTTCCTTAAAATGATAAGTAGTATCTATCTATAATTATCAGTAAGCATTATTTGTAATAGAGATAAAGTAAAAGCATTCCCAACAAGAATAGAGGTGAAACAAGGCTTCCCACTATCACCTCTATCAGTCAATAGTTTACTAGAAATTTTAGCTTTAGCAATAAGAGAAGAAAAAGAAATAGAAGGAATTAGAATGCATAATTAGGAAACAAAACTATCATACTTTGCAGATGATAGGAGGAATACATAGAAAACCTTAGAAAATCAATTTAAAATCTTCTTGCAATAATTAACAACTTTAGCAAAGTAGCAGAACTAAAATAAACCCACTTAAAACACAAGCATTTCTATAGATTACCAACTAAGCCCAACACAAGAGATATAAAGAAATTTCATTTAAAAAAAATCTGTACACAACTTAAATGTAACTCTCAAAATAAACCTTGAAACTATATGAACACAATTACAAAACACTTTTTCACACAAATAAAAGTCAGGTCTAAACCACCGGGAAAACATCAATTGTTCATGGCTAGACCGAGTTAATATAATAAAAATGACAATTCTACTGAAATTAAATTTACTTATTCAGTGACAGATCAAACTACCAAAAAACATTTTACAGATCTAGGAAAATAATAGAAAAATTCATCTAGAGAAACAAAAAGTCAATAATATAAAAAAATTAATGAAAAAAATTGCAAAGGAAGGTGACCTAGCCCTACCAGATTTTAAACTATATTATAAAACAGCAGTCATTGAAACTGTCTGGTACTGATGATGAAATAAGAGTTATGGATCAATGGAATACATTAGGTACAGAACAAATAGTAGTAAATAACTATAATAATCTACTGGTTGATAAACCCAAAGACTCTAGCTTCTGGAATAAGAACTCACTATTTGACAAAACTGCTGGGAAATGGAAAATAGTATTGCAAAAACTAGGTGTAGATCTACATCCTAAACCAAGATAAGTCCAAATGGGTACAGGATTTAAACATAAAGGGTAAAACTATAAGTCAATTAGGAAAACAAGGAATAGTCTGTCATCTATGGAGATAGGAGGAGTTTATGACTAAGAAAGAGATAGAAAATATAAACTGCAAGATGGATAATTTTGACTGTATTAAATTATTAAGTATTTGAACAAATAAAACCAATGCAAGATTAGAAGGAATGCAGAAATCTGGGAAACAATTTTCATAGTGTTTCTGATGAAGGATTCATTTCTAAAATATATAGAGAACTGAGTCAAATTAATGAGAAAGAAGTCATTTTGCAATTGATAAATGGTCAAAGGATATGGCAAGGCAATTCTCAGCTATATAGTCACATAAAAATGTAAATTGAGTAGAGATAGAGAAATGCAAATTAAAACAACTCTGAGGTACCACCTCATACTTATCAGATTGGTTAAAATAACAAAAATGGAAAATGATCAATGTTGGAGAGGATTTGGGAAAACTGGGATACTATTTCTTTTTTTATTAAAGATTTTATTTATTTTTAGTTTTACAATTCTCCCCCAATCTTATTTCCCTCCCCCCCCACCCCCTACAGAAGGCAATTTGCCAGTCTTTACATTGTTTCCATGGTATACATTGAGCCAAATTGAGTGTGATGAGAGAGAAATCATATCCTTAAGGAAGAAACATAAAGCATAAGAGATAGCAAGATCAGACAATAAGATGTTTTTTTCCTAAATTTAAGGTAATAGTCCTTGGTCTTTGTTCAAACTCCACAGTTATTTCTCTGGATGAAGATGGTATTCTCCATTGCAGAGAGCCCCAAATTGTCTCTGATTGTTGTACTGATGGAATGAGCAAGTCTATCAAGGTTGATCATCACTCCCATGTTGCTGTTAGGGTGTACAGTGTTTTTCTGGTTCTGCTCATCTCATTCAGCATCAGTTCATGCAAATCCCTCCAGGCTTCCCTGAATTCTCATCCCTCCTGGTTTCTAATAGGACAATAGTGTTCCATGATATACATATACCACAGTTTGCTAAGCCATTCTCCAACTGAAGGACATTTACTTAATTTCCAATTCTTTGCCACCACAAACAGGGCTGCTATGAATATTTTTGTACAAGTGATGTTTTTACCCTTTTTCATCATCTCTTCAGGGTATAGACACAGTAGTGGTATTGTGGATCAAAGGGTATGCATATTTTTGTTGCCCTTTGGGAATAAAACTGGGATATTATTGCATTGTTGATGGAGTTGAGAACTGATCTGGTCATTCTGGAGAACAATTTGGAACTATGCCAAAGGACAATAAAACTGTGTATACACTTTGATCAAGTAATACTATACAAACTTTATCTCAAAGAGATCATAAAAAAGGGGGGGAAACACATATTCTAAAACATTTATAGCAACTTTTTTGTAGTGGCAAAGAATTTGAAATCAAGAAGGATACCCATCCATTGGGAAACACTGAACAAGTTATGGTATATGAATGTTATGGAATATTATTGTTCTGTAAGATATCATGAACTACCTAACTTCAGAAAAGCATGGAAAGACTTGCATGAACTAATGTTTATCAAAATGAGCAGAAACAGGACAATATTATACACATTAATTGTGCACTAATTAATTGTAAGATGATCAGTTATGATCTCAGCATTTCAGTGATGAAGGACAATCCTGAAAGACCTGTGATGGAAAATGCCATCCACATCCAGAAGAAAAGCTACGGACTCTGAATGCAGAGCAAATACTATCTTCACTTTTTAAAACTTTCATAGTTTTTCTTTTTTTCTCATAGTTGTTTTCTTCAGTTCTAATTCTTCTTTCACTACATGACTAATATGGAAATTTGTTAAATGTTATACATGTACAACCTATATTAGATTGTATGTTGCCATAGGGAGGAGGGAAGGGAGGAAGGGTAGTAGAAAAATATAGAACTCAGAACTTGCAAAAGAATAAGTGTTGAAAACTACTTTTGCATGCAATTTGGGAAAAAAAGATCATTTTGACTAGTAATGGGGATTGGCATCTGTATCAGATGTGATATCCTCTGTGCTATGGCCCTAATGTTTCTGGACAAACTCCTTCCTCTTGTCACTGTTTTATATCTAGAGACCCATTGTCAATCGTAAAGAATTGATATAATATGCTACATTGACCTAACCATTAAGATTGAAAAGGTTTTAAAGAGAAAGGTTGAAGTTATTTCTAGTCATTGTTCTCTTCATATTCAGTGAACAATTCCAATGCTTGCTTTTTTCTTTTACCTACACCAAATTCCTACTCCAGCAGAGCCTTCTCACATCCCTAATTAATGATTGTAAGGTCATTCAAGCTATGGAAAATCCTCAAAGTCCTTTGGAACCTTGGAACCAAGGAATGGGACATAATAAGAACATCTAAGGCTAGTATTGCCCTAAAAGGCACTGAAACCAATCTCAAGCTTTAATAGGTCCACCAAACTGAGCCTCCAAAAGTTGATAAAATGTCTTGATCACCTAAATATAAAAGACCAATATATGAAGAGCTGGGAGATCCTCAGATCTGAAAACAAGCTTCTGATGTAGCTACAGAAAATTTGAAGGCAGGAGAACTTCATCTAATTGAATCAATGATGGTGAATATGCCTTTCATATTATTATTAATTGAATATCTTTTTGTTAAATGTTAGATTAAATATGAGATTTTATTTCAATCTTGAATATAAACTACTAGATTGACCTGAGCTGGGTTTGTATAGGTAGAAATACTTTGTATCGGTAGAAAGTCTATTTAGATCTCTGCTTGAAGACCACAGGAAAGATTTAAAAGAAAAGGAAAAAAGAAAGTCACATGACAAATGAGGATAATAAAGTATATGGAACTAGAAGTAAAAAGATTGTAAGAATATGAAGTAATTTCTGACTCAACCAGAAAATAGCTATGTGGTTTTTGACCAACCTCTCTGATCCTTAGTTTCCTCATCAGTATTTTGTAATTAAAAAGTCATCTAGTATTAGAGAAGAGGTCCTAGTGTAAGGAAATTAGAAGCAGAAAAATTTGTCTTTGGATCCATCAACATTGCCCCTTCATGTTGACACTTCCTTATCCCTTTTTGGGGGATAGTCTAACAACACAAATAATGTCTCATTCTCCAGACCTTTGACTTTCCCATAAAACCTAACCGGCTCTATTCTACTCCCCTAGGTATTTGACAGTTAAGTATTTAATATGCTAAATTAATTTTAGAATATTATAAAGAGTACTTATAGTCTAATGTGTTACCTTTCAAAGACAGGTTATCTTCCAGGGACACAAATATCTGTCTCCATTGATGGAAATATTGAGAAGAGAAAGGTAATTATTTTTAATATATAAAAAAATGGCTATCTAAGGACCCAGGAAGGGAATATAGGTAAAGACATGTAAATGAGTACATAGGAATGAAAGATACAACATGATATGGCAGTAAGAGCACTGGTCTTGGTATCTGGGGATCTGGGTCCTAACCCTGGCTCTGGCTCTTAACTAGCTGTACTGTCTTAGGCAAGTGAGCTCATCTCTCTTGGCCTCAATTTCTTCATCTAAAAAAAATGAGTGTAATTAGATGATCTTCGAGATTATTTTAAAACCTTAGAATTAGACCCCTGGAATTATCTATGAATATAGGTAGAGACATGCCTGTGTCAGGAAGAAGGAGGACTACAGAATCATATATAATTTAGTAAAAGAGAAGGAGAGTAGGCTTCTGCTTCTCACTATTGTATGACAAATACATTTTTCTGGGCTGCAGTTTCCATATTGTAAAATGAAGTGATTGGGCTAAGTGAATTCTAAAGTCCCTTCCTGCTTGAAATCTATATTAAAAAAAATAGAGTGACTCCTGAATTCATTGCTTGGCTGGTCAGTGCAATCAAATAAATTTATCTTTCTGTTTTTTTTCAGTTCCTTTCTTGCTTCTGTGATATAAGCACTCACTATTATCAACCCAGGGGAAATAATTAATTTCACTTACCCAGTCCCTCCCACCATCAAATTAATAGCTTGCTTAGTGGAATTAACCAAACTGATAGATATTTTGTATTGCTCTTCCATGAATAGAGTCATGAAAAACTATGCTAGACTAAGAATGAAAAAATGTGGATTCAAATCCCAGGCTCTCTGTGATCTTGGAAGAAATCTTTCTTTTTAAACTATTTTTTATTGATATATTTTGTTTCCATAACACCTACATTCCCTCTTCCTCCATTTTTCACACAGGCATTCCTTATAAAGAAGAATTTAAAGAGAAAAAAATTTTTAGCTAAATTAATCAAGAAACAGAAAATCCTCACATTCCATGCTGGGTTCCACATGCAGAAGAGCAGAACTAGGTATTTTTTTTCATGCCACTTATTTGGGACCAAGCCTAGTCATTAAAATTTTGTAATATTTAGTTTTGATTGTTTTGTTATTGGTGTTTCTATTTACATTGCTATAGTTATTGTGCATATTGTTTTCCATTCTACCAACTTGATTCTTCATTAGTTCACATATGTTTCCAGGCTTCTCTGCATTCATCATTTCTTACAGTGCAATGATATGATATTGCACTCACAGAACACAAATTTTGTATTTATTCTTCAATAAATGGGCATCTAATTTGTTTACAATCCTTTGATGTTATAAATATTTTGATGTATATGAATTTTTCCTGTTTCTCATTGATCTATAGGTTTATTCTTTAATTTCTCTGAGGCTCATTATCCCAACCAGTAAAATAAAGGGTTATATTAAATTATATTTAAGGTCCCTTCAAATTCTTATTCTATGTGTTTTGTCATACCACTCTTGATTGAGGCACAAAATGTCTCTTTCCAAGAACAAGTATCTTTCAAGGAAATGAGGCAATGTGCCTGGTGACCAACAATGCCAATATCTTATATAAAAGAAGGTAAAAGGCAGCTGATCCAGAGTATCTTAAACTCAGGTTTTCATTTGTCCTTCATTAAATAATACATAAAAGTTGACTCAGGAGACATACAGCAGAGAGCTTCCAATTAATATGGGGCATAGAAGCTGGTGAGAAGTTGGTGAAAAACAATATGACATAATGAAATGCAAATAGGCAAGTCAATTTCTCTTCCAAACTCAATTGAGACAATGGTTGAATTAAGTGTTTCAAATGAAAACAACACAATCAAATCCAACTCAGCATTAGCTGAAGTCTTCTACCAAATTAGTGGCTTGCCAGCACAGAATATCATTCCAAAGAGAAACTTTGGATTATAACCTATGTAGAAGTATCCTAACTTGTGCTCTGCATGCATGAGACTTATGGAGCTATAAATTGTTTATGTTGTTGTTTTATTGCCATCTTTTCCCACAAAGCCAATGTCTCTATCTTTTAGTCTAGGGGAATATGTGATTATATAAAGGATATGTGATTTCCATAGGAAAGAAAATTCCCTCCACCAACCACTGTAGATTATCATTGATCAGTGACTTTACAGATACTTAATAAAACCTAAAAAGTTGACTGAGGCACAGAGAGTTTAAGTGACTTGACCAGGGTTCCACCACTAATAATAAACAAGATTTGAGCCTAGGTCTTTCTAAATTTCAGCCCTCATTGTATCCTCTAAGATATCCTGTCTTTCAGTTCATTTCAACACCTAGTAAATCCAAAGGGAAAATTATAAATAAAATTAGTAAATTTTTACCATTTTAGCCAAATAATGATAGCCTAATGACAATATAAGCATTGGTATCATATAGGTAATTTAGACTCCTTTTAGCATAATGTACATAGTAATTGATGAATCTTGGGAATGGAGGGGGCTTCTCTTTGAGAATTGAATGGATAACTTGAGCAAAGTTTCTTTCCAAGGAGGGAAATAGAGTTTCCTAAGTGGTAACTCCACTTATTGTATGTTGTCACCCTTTGGCCCTTGCACAAGAGACTATATCCCCATTCCCCTTTGCAGACTTATGAGCTTTTTCCTTCTCTAGAAGCAACCTGTGGAAGACAATAGTCTTGGGCTGAGATTTCAAATATTGGCAGCTTTTCCCTTGATTAATTGCCTACCCTAAATTCAACTTGACAATTATATTTGAAGCAACTCCTATATTAAAAGCACTATACTAGTCCCTAGTTTCAGTTCCAGGGCAGAAAGGACCTCTGTAGTTTGCAGTCACTGGAGGGACTGCAGGGAGCAAGATCAGTGTGACTTGAAGGTCCTAGCCATGGCTTAAGAGTGAAAAGGAGAGCCCAAGGTTGGGCCCAGAACCCCAACAGAAAATATAGTAAGACCTCAGTAAATATAGTAAGAAATACTTGAACCTTGGGGTATCCCCCCCATACCTCAGGACTATAACTTAATTGTATCAACAGCTGATAGAAAAACACTGTACTTAACATGGTGAATTTTTCCAAGGGTAATCCCTACCTTCAAGTAGTTTTACAATCTACTGAGGAGATACAGCATAACATCAATAGATGATTTTATATGATGCTTTAAAGTTTACAAGGTGCTTCTCATTTTATCCATAGAATGCCCTGTTAAGGAGTTTCTACAGTTATTATTATCTCTGTTTTTTGCATTTGAGGAAATTGAGGCTTTAAGAGATTAGATTACTTGCTAATGAGTTTGTAGTTAGTATAAGGTGGAGAGGTCTCTCCTGATTCCAAGTACAGTTTCATTTCTATTACCTGACATTGATTCCCTATTCAATATAATTTGATGAAAGGGAGGAAGGGAGTAGTGAAAAATAAAAGACCAGGAAACCTTTGAGTGGGATTAGACTCTTGAACCAAGGGAAACCAGGTATTCTAAAATGTAGAAGTATAAAGGGAGGGTTTGTAGGTAAAAGAAAGGTTTTCATTTTTCAAAAATTTAAAGCTCCATAAGTCTCATGTAGGCATAAGCACAAGTTAGGAGATTTCTACATAGGGCACAGTGTAAAGTTTCTCTTTAGAAGTATCACCTTTGATGGCCCCACACCATATTGTTATACAATAATTACCCCTCACATGGGGTATGTCTCTGTTATGACTCACCCCAACCTGTTCATACCCTGGCAGATCCAGGTTCTCAGAAATGGACCATCAGTATATAGTTTGCACTCAGACTCAAGGTTCTAGAGGCTGCATTGCTGAGGAGAACCAGATTCCCCCATTTTGGTTTTCAGGACCTTACCAATGCATTTTTATTGACACAGATAGTCCCTTTCAACATAATGCCTCAATAAGTATGGTATGCAGTATTAAAAAAAATTCACAATGATGATCCTTTTAGATCTTGAAATAACCATTTACTTATCATTAAGGCAAAATAAATAATAAAAGTATCATGGATATTAATACACTAAAGCAAGAGGTTTTTTTTAATTACAAATGGACAAAAGAAATCACAACAAAACCAGGAGAAATGAAGTTATCACTATGTAGTCTAGTTATATGCTAACAAAATTGATACCATAGAAAGATAGATTACTTTCAAAAATATAAAATATAAAACTAACCAGAAGTCCAAATAGAGATATTCAATAATTTTATTTCAAAAAAGGAACTAGAACTAGAAAAAGAACTACCAAAGGGGAAAAAAATTCCTGATCCTGATGGTTTTACAGAAGTGCTCTATCAAACATTTTAAAAAAAATCAATACCAATACTGCACAAGACAGCACTCTACCAAACTCCTTTTAGGAGACAAATGTAGATCTAATACCTAAACTAGGAAAGGACAAAACAAATAAAAAGAATGATAAGCCAATATAATGAATAACTATTGATTTAAAAACTTTAAATAAAATCCTGTCAAACAGACTACAGAAATTAACCAAAGAAATAATTCATTATTACAATATTGCATTCATGCCAGAAATACAAGTATGGCTCAGCATTAAGGGAAAATTGACATAATTAATCACATTAAAAATATTAACATGATTATCTCAACTGATATAGAAGTATATGATAGAGTATAAACTAAATATGCTAAAAGCCCTACAAAGTACAAACATGAAGGGATACATTAAAAATTTACTCAATTAAAAACAAAAATAAAGCAACTAAGCCCACACTCTCCATTATTATTTGATATGATCTTTGAAATATTAGCAATATCACTAAGATAAAGGAAAGAAATTAAAGTTGTAAAGATTTTTTATTTCCATTAGATTGTGGGTTCCCAAGGAAAGAAATTTGTCTTTTAGAGTCTGGCAAATAGAAGTCACTTAATAAATGCTTATTGATTGATTAATTAAAGTTAGGCATAGTGGAAAATTGGACTCTCCCTATTTTTGCAAAACATAATGGCAACTTACAAAATCCTAGTGATTATTCAAAATACTACTTGAGAAAATTAGTAACTTAGCAAGATTTCTGACTAAAAATAAAATCACAAAATCAATACCATTTGTTTAAAAATAAAATCTGTGAGACAACAATAAAAGGAAAATTCCTATGAAAAATTACTACAAAAAACATAAAATATTGAGAGGTTGTAAAATCTACCAAAACACCAAACAGTTATATAAGTTTGATTACAAAGCCTTCCTTAAAGAAATTTTAAAAACTCAACTTATATCAGTCCTTATGTCTGTAATGTCAATATAATAAAAATAACAAGCTATCAAAGTTAATATACATATTTAATTCTATAACAATCAATGAGCAAAGGGTTATTTAGCAAAACCAAATAAGATGATAGCAAAATTCATTAGGAGGGATAAAAGATCTAGAATAACAATTGAAACAATGAAAAAAGATAGGAATGTAAGGGTAATAGCACTCCCAGAAATCAACCTATTTTATAAAGCAGCAGTCATAAAAACTAGTTTAAAAATAGAGTAGAAATTTTGGAATAGACTAGACAAGGGAGAATGAGAAATAGTGGAATCAATCACTCAGGGCTTGATGAACATGAAAATATAATTCCTTAGGGGAGAACTGTCTTTTTGATAACAACTGCTGGGAAAATTTGAGAACACGATGTCTGAAATTAGACTTAGACTAACAACTTATGCCATGTTCTACAATAATTTCAAAATGGTTATGTGACTTGATTATTAAAAATCATTCCATAAAAACATTAGAAGTGGAGCAGATCATAAGCTTTTCACAACTCTGTGAGAGATACATTCTTATTCAAAGAGTAGGAATAATTTCAAAAGAGAAAACAGATAATTCTGATTACATGAAATTGAAAAATTTCTGTACAAAGAAAATATATCTAAGATAAGAAGGAAAGTAACTTAATGGAAAAAAGTCTTTATATCAAATTTCCTCAAATAAGGATTTAGCATTCAAAATATATAGGAAAAGAATATATAATAAAATAATTAATATATGTGATATAACCTTATAATTTTTGCAATATATTATAATGTATAAATATACAGAGAAATTACTAAACAAGTTATGCTATGATTATAATGAAATAGTCCTGTTCCATAAAGAAGACTTAGATGAACCCAGAGAAGCAAGAACTTAATTGAATTGATACAGTCAAGTAAACAGTGTAAAAAGAAAAAAAAAGCACAACTATAATAATGTAAATAAAATGAATAATTATAAAACAGCAGCAAATAAATGTTATAAAATTACATATAAAAGGCAAGGCCCCAGTAAAGATATAGGAGAAGACATCTTCTATTCTTTTACAGAGTTGGGAGGTTTATAGGTGTGGAACATTACATACATTTTCAGATTTTTAAAAATCTATTAATTAGTTTTACTGATTTTTTTCTTTAAAAATCATTTTTTGTTTTATGGGATGGTTCTCCATGAAGGGAAAGGAGAGAGATAAGGGGAATATTTAGGTGATGTAAAAACAAAAGAGAGCAATAAAAAATTACGTTTTACATGACTTCACATAAATAATCAATATCATCTTGCTCAACTTCTCAAGAAGTATGGGGAAGAGAGGGAAGGAGAGATTTTTGAACTCAAAATTTAAAAAAACTTACATGTCATTGTTCATATAAATATATAAGTATTTAATAAAATGCTTTAAAATAAAATGTAGTTTTGCAAAGTGTTATATGAATATTTTTCATTTCTCTGGATTAGCCCACTACACACACACACACACACACACACACACACAGAGCAGACAAATCATTTTTGTCTTAGCTTTTGTCTCCTAATGCATTTTTATTCTACTTCTCATCAGGCTTGCCCTCCCTTTGAACTGGCAGTACCTTTTTCTGAATACGATAATCTGTTTGTGGAGCTGGATTGGGGAAGTAAATGACTTAAGATTCCTTTAATACCATAAAATAATGTCCAAGCCAGGAGTTCAGCAATTTTGATAGTGACAACTCTTCATTTTTGTTTTAACTGCACAAATGGGAAAGACATTTCAATGACAACAGTGCCTTTATCTTAAGGGATTTTGGTATTCATTTTTTTAATTAACTAAAATATAATTCCTATGTCTCAGACTAGGCTTTGAAGGGCATTCAGAGAACTTAAAAAAAGCTAAGGAGGAAATCTGTGTTGGAACAGGTCTTGACACAGTGTTCCATATATACTCAATGAATGTCAAACATTCATTAACAAGTTAACAAAACAACAGTCATGCTATCTCCTGACTTAGAAGGGAAAAAAAATCAAATGAGAAACTAAACTAAGAGCAGAACCTTGTTGAGTTTGTTGTTGAGTTGTTTCAATTGTGTCCAACTTTTCATGACTCTTGGGATATTCTTGGCAAAGATAATGGAGTGGTTTGCCATTTCCTTCTCTGGATCATTTTATAGATGAAGAAACTGAGGTAAAAAGGGTTAAGTGACTTACCTAGGGTCACAGGGCTAGTAAGAGTCTGAGACTGTATTTGAATTCAAGATGAATCTATCTGACTCTGGGTCCAAGATTCTATCCATTATAACACCTAGCTGCCCTCCAGACCTCTACAAGTTAGGGGAAAGTATAGTAAGTAAAATCTCACATAATTATCCATAGTCTAGGATCAGTCTTCATGTTTGGTGCTCTTTCCATTATATCACCATGAATGTCATTCCAGTGTATCCATAGTCAAAGAATTCTATTACAGAAAGATTTCTATTTCAGCCCTTTACAGATAGAATTCTGTTTTCCAAATGGATTGTTGAAAACTGTCTTATTTAAAAGTTGGGAGCTTGAGAGAATGAATGCTTTGTTGTTCATGTCCATTCATTGGAGAGAATTGGGATAGTGTGTCCCTCATTTGGTCTGTTGGGTGACAGTTCAGAGGTTACAGGTTTAAGGGATTGTAAAAGCCTATTTAAAATGGAGCCTTGTTTGTGTACTGGGGTGTGAAGATCCATGCATTTGTTATCAGAAGAGTTTGCAAGGCTCTTATGAGGTTTACTGGACCCAGAGCTGTGTTTTCCATACTTACCAGGAACTCACTCCCTTGGGGAAAGACATACCAACAGAACCACCTGCCACTCTAATGAGTTTTTCCCTCCCCTATTCATTATATCAAACTCTTTTTAAGGGTTATTTGAAGCTTTCCTTTCTCTTGTAGACCCTTTTCTGTTCTGTTGTGATTACCTATCTTTCAGAGGCAGGTTATAGGTGACTCTACATCATAACCAGGTCCCAGAAATCTCAGAATTCTTGCTCTGAAACCACT